>NC_088867.1:48783464-48963342 GCF_032884065.1 Artemia franciscana
AAACGAGGTTGTAGTTAATGAAATTATTCAAACAAAAACAAAAAAAAAATTGTCTTTTTTAGCCCCTGAGCAGCTGGCCATAATTGAGGCATCATTTGAAGAATACCACACCAAAACATGCGTCAAATTTGTACCTCATACTAATGAGAGAGACTACATCGACATTAAAAGTGATCAGACAGGATGTTGGTCATACGTAAGTTGTGCTTCATAATTACTTTAATAGTAACTTTATTTGGTAACGTTACCCAGAACAAACGTAACCATTATATTTTCCAGTAAAGGTCTCCTCTTTATTGGTGTAGGAAACAGACATGTTCTGTTGTCATCTTTTCATCTTATGCATCTATATAAGAAAACTTGATTTAAAAAACAATAAATAAAAATAGAATGGCCAATGCCGGTGATTTCCTAATGCTTCCATAGCTTGTTCATCTAAATCTTACATTGTCTTTATATTTAACAATACAAAATTCCCAATTTCTACCACAATTGAATATGTTGTTTGTACCTAACTCTGGCAATTAGCTGCATAAAGTAATTGTATACCGTAAAAAGAGGCTTGAACTTATCCATGGACGGTCTACATACACTGATAATAAGCTGTTTGAGAGCCACTAATATGGTAAAGGAGATTGATTTGTTTTTGTTTGTTTAATTTGCCTCTTTTTTTAATTCAAGTATTCTTTTCTTTCAGTTTATTGTGTTTTTTTTTTAAGGCCAGTAAAAATATTTCAAAAAAATATTACACAGCAACCATAAGTTAGTGCAACGCTAAATCACTGGAGGCAGACAAAATGCCAAACATTCCTCTTGAATCCTAGTGTGTTTAAGGCTCTTTCTTTGGCAACCCCTCATGAAAACACACAAAGTTTTCTTGGGGGGGGGCACAAAGACAAACCAAACAAAAATACTTTTTGTGCTAAAATTTTAAGACATAATGCGGACACGGTTAACAAGTATCTTCATTTTAGGGGAATAGGAGACCAAAATCCTGAGAAAATTATTTTTACTTGATTTTTATGAATAAGTTTTTTCTCCAAACGGTTAGTTGACAACGAATAAATAAATGTATTTTGCTTTTCTTTTATTTCATTTATAAATTTGTGTACTTTGAACGAATTAGTTCTTATATGTCTTCACAATTTTGAACTTTCATAATATAGGTCGGTCGAATTGGGTTTAAACAAGTGGTGAATCTTCAAACACCGGAATGTGAATTCTGCGGGAGTTGTGTCCGATACACAGGAACTCCAGTCCATGAGCTTATGCATGCCATTGGTTTCCATCATGAGCAGACTCGATGGGACAGAGACGACTATGTTACAATTTTTGAGGAAAATATTGATCCAGGTATATAAGTGCTTATTTAGCTTGGGAGCAGAGCCGTTCCTGGGGTGACAACCGGGTTAGCTGCCCCGGGTACTACAGTGAGTGGGGGCGTGGTCAGGAACTTGCCCACTTTGATCAAATTTTTCACTTTAATTCATTTTTTTTGCTTGTATTTGAGTCAGGGGAAGGAGGCGTTGTAATTACTTTTCCCCATGCACCACCAACCCTAAGAACGGCTCTGCTTGGAAACTATACTTTGCTCTTTTTAGATCCTGCTAAAAAGGCTTCCAGGTTTTCTCCCTGTTAACTGTGCTTCAGCAAACCTTTAAAAGGCTTTGGAAAAAAATCCAATAAAGTTTAATATACACTTTTCTTTACCAACCATATTCCTTCTCTAAGAATGGATTCCACGAAACGCCTATCGACATATTCTTGTCGATCCCACTAGTCAGTTAGAATCCAGTAATACTACAATAAGGACTATACAAAAGATAGTAAAAGCTTGTAGGGACCTTACGGCACTTGGTATTGCATGGAGATTATGCATTTGCGTCTCCAATTACCGAAATAGTAAGAAGGGGAAAAAAAGCTTACCATGCTTTGGAAAACGGGTTTTACACGCCCCTACACGCAAGTAACATGCATCGCAAGACTTCTGTGACTTCTTCGACATTGTCTGTATTTTCCTTGTTTAAATTGTTTCTTTTCCTTGTTAATTTTCTTTTCTCTCTTTTTTTCTCTCTTTTTGTTAATTTTCTTTTTTCTCTTTTTTTAAATTTCTTTTCTCTCCTTGTTAATTTTTCTTTGTTTCTCTTGTTTAAATATGTTTTCAAGTCTGTTTCCCATCCTGATATTTTTGTCCCATCACTAAATGAATCTTTGCATGTGTACCTGCCCAGGTTTTCTACAATACATCGCAATCAATTCGTTGTAGAATCAGAAAAGTATAATTTAGTAAAGGGAACACTGATGTTTTGCTAATTATTTGCTTGCTTAGTCTTTGCAAGAACTGGATTCCAAGTCAAGAAATTCAGTAGCACCAATTTTGAGGGGAGATCTTTTGCCCCTCCCATCCTAAGATTACAAAATTGCAAGAATATTTTAACACCTAGATTTTGGAAAAGACATTTTGTCCCCCTCCGTAATTTGTATGAATTAACGTGACTAAAAGAATCGCCAAGAGTTAGAATTTCATGGCTAGGTTGATAGGTTCAGAAATATTAAGTTGTTGGGAAACCAGAAGTCATCTTCATATTCTAGAAACAGGTATTACTTAGTAGGACCTTATAGGCAAAGTTTTTTTATTTAATTTACTGATATTTCAAACCCACATTTATGGATAAATTGGCCATCCAAAATCACATCATATTGCCTCCAATATATAAGTTCTGGGTTTCCTTTGTTTGAAGCTACAAGGTTACATGAAAAATAAAAGCCAATAATGTGGCTCGAATAGGAAAAATGTAAAATAAAATATAAACATTTCATAAACATCACCAGCAGATACATTTATTTTTTCACTCAAAAGCTATGTCATTTACATTCTGGATTTAACAGAAATAACTAATATATAAGGAATAACCCTGATACATGTATGACCCTGATACAATAATGCAATGATGTATAACTAATATATAAGGAACAACCCTAATGTATAACCTTGATACAACTCTCATATACTCAATAGATATAACAGGGTAGATGGTATATGCCACCCTCATTCATTTTTGTTTTACCCAAAAGTTACATCATTTATGTCCTGGATTTAACCGAAGCAACTAATATTTTATTAATTCTATTCTATAACCTGTTTTTACATGTAGCTTGACCTTGCTGCACAGTGAAGAAGTCAAATCAAACAACTTGGTGTGGAAACCAAATATCCCACGCTCTTCGTCCATGTCATCCTCGAAAAATTATAACAAAATAATGCAAAGAAAAACTATTCATCAGCTACAATTATTAGCGCTTATAATTTGTCTTTTTAGATATGCTCCATAACTTTGACAAGTATGATGAGACTTATATTACTGCTTATGGGCAACCATATGACTGGAGCAGCGTGATGCATTATTCTGAGTACTCCTTCAGCATCAACGGAGAACCTACTATACTTTCAAAGGTAAAAATGTTATATGGGGAGTTGAGCATCTCTGCCAACATTTCAGAACTTTTATTTAACTTTGTTTGTTAAAAGAATAAGAGCTAACATCTTTAAAAAATCAAATACTCATTTAAAGGTACGGCATTCATGTACATATACAAATAATGTGTGGTAGTTGATAGTTAGAAGGAGAGGCAGGCGTGGTCTTGGAATGAATCCTACAAAACCGAATTTTTCAGTATAAGAATTGTTCTCAATTGTTAGTACTGGCATGTCTTGTATTTGGTAATTGGGCTTAGATCTAATTTCAAATGGACTTATTGAAACATGTCATAGGAAAATGAAACATGAGAATGATGATATATTCATGGTGCATTTTAAAAGTATCAAAATGAATTCGTTTTTTTGGAAATAGAAATTAAAGCTAAGTTTAACGAGAAACAGTGCTCCTTAAAAACATTTTCATGTAGCATCTCATCTTTTTTTTCAAAATAAAACGGTTTTGTTTGGAGATAGCATTTAAAGTCTTGATGGGCTGACAACTACAGTGGTTTATCAATGATGAAACACTAAAACAAAGCATTAGTCAGAGCGCCAGATTCTGTATCGTGCACCAACCCATGCCGGGAGGTACAAAAATGCTGAGGACGGATCCTAGGGTAGTCAACCATGCTGAAAACGAATATCGTAGGGCGCATGTTTGCTGTTGGGGCTTTTCTGAGATATAGGCCAAAAACACCAAATTTAGCCTATAACTAAGTATGACGATTCAGGATTTTTTGCGAGTTATTGGGTTGAGGAATCCGGCGTAATGTTATATCAATCGAAAGAAGAGATCTAGATCTACAAGAATATGATTTTTAAATTGAAAAAATAAATACTGTTTTTTCTCTATTTACTGCAGTTTCAAAATAAGTGCTGTAAAATTCGACAAATATCGCAAAGAAAGGCTAAAAACTCGAAATTTCTTCAAGGTAAAAAATTTTTTTTGATATTCGAAAAGAAAGTGTATTTAATTTCGTACAATTTGAGCTAAAAACATGTAAACTATTTTTATTTTTTTAACGTCTGAGATTTTTTTTTTGTAATGTCACTGAAATGATCACTAGCCGTATCGTGAAAAGGGACATAATACTTTTTTTTTCTTCTAAGCGTAGGAATACTTCAAACTTCCTAACTGTTTAAAATTTTTAACTTTTACTTAAAAATAAAAATAGGTTTAAAAAAAATGTTGACTAAAAAAAGCGTTTTTTTTTTTTAGAATGGACGAATAAGTTTTCTGGTGTACTAAGGCGTCTGCAATTACCTTTTTGGGACCTGATTTGCCAGTAATACGACTGAGCTATTTACTACATAAAAGAATTTTACTTCACAGATGGATTCAGTCGGCGCATTGGAGTTGTCTTACTCGGCCTACCCGTAAAATTGGGTAATAGCAACTGATTAGGGACCTGTTGTAATTAAAAGTAAAAGGTATCAAATAAAACTTTCACAAATATTCCTCATTTTCTTCTTCCGAGAATTCAAATGGGGCAAGGTTAGACTCCCTGCATACCCTCGTCGTTCCGCGGCAGGAGTATAAGATGCAGCATCCTTTCATTTCTGAGCAGCTACAGTCTTTCCTGCGTCTTTCACTTTTGCATCTGCAGTAAGATTACAGGCTTGAGGCTTCTTTACAGCTTGAGACGACCGCATCTACTCCCCCTTCAGCCATGTTTCATCCAAGGAGGAGTGGATCTGGAATGCTTGGCCGAGCCTGTACTGACGACAAGATTATCCATGTAGCGAATATGGCTCGATGGTGTCGTCAGAAGGTGGCAGTCTTTTTACGTCTTGTTTCTGGCACTGAATGTAAGCCCTTACACTGGCCAGTGAATTGAATCCGGCCTGTTTACCATACATTTCAATGACCAGGAATTTTGATAGGTCGTAAACTTCTCTAAACGCGTCGACTGAAAGCTTTCCTTCTGCATCCTTGATCCGCTCCGTCACAGACACCATTTTTAAGGCAAAAGTTGAAGACACCGCGGTGTTTAAGAAAGAAGCTTTCCCGACGCCGAAGAAAAAGTTCGTTGTGTCACAGCCTGGCAGACAGTGCACGAACAGTAACAAAAACTGCTCCTCTTTGGACAAGTGGACTCCATCCATCGGTTCGTGTACTGGGATAGTGTAAGTCGGGAACTTCAAGAAAAGTTCGCTCAGTCCTTCACCTTGAAGCTCTTCAAAAAAATGTACACAGGCTACTGCCACGTCTGTGGCTTTGGCATGCACAACGATGCTACGATGCTACAAGCGTAACGGCTAGCTTACTTTGCATGTGTCATAGGGCGTTGGTCAGCCTCTTCGTGGCTGGAGGACAAGCATTCCTCGTAGTAACAGTGTTCTGGTAAAGTTGGACAGCAGCCAAGGTTGACCAGAGACACTTTGAATCTCTCCTTGAACCCACCTGAGAGAAAAAGTTTGAGTGCATTCGGAAGCTTATCACTCATCTACTCCCAGGTTTCATGCAAAATTTCGAGGAGCCGGCTTTTAGACGATGAGCTTGCAAGTACGGCATCCCATTCTTCAATTGTGCTAAGAGCGGAAATCTGGAGGGTTTTCCCTTTCCCTCGTCGGAGTCTGCATGCTGATTTCATGGAGATCGACTCTCCGGTGTTCGTGAGCTTCCCAAACAGCCCGTTGTACCGATATGCGACAATGTAGACTTCAGGAATACCCACTGGAAGATCATTCAGCAATGATAGAAGCAATCTTTCCACGAAGTATTTGACTGTGTAGAGCCTGGCAGGCCGATATGACCTTATCTTGGACATTAGGTCAATGATGTGTACTGTAGCTGATGTTGTTTCTTTGGATTTCAAAGTCGCCGGCCAAGCTGAAAGTCCTCCATTTTTTCTTAGCCAGTTCAACAGCACAGCTTTGTTCCCCGACCTCATTTTTCAGCCAGAGGATGTCTTGGTTGATTGTTGCGGAAGATGTTCAAAAATGGAAGCAGGAAAAGGAAGAATCTCTTTTGTGAGGATCTTTGCAACGGCTTTCTCCTTTTCTTCGCCGTAGCTCAACTGAGCAGTAATGATTTTCTTCAAGGCTGTTACTTCAGAGCTCAGGAGATCGGTTATAGGGACACCCTTTACTTTCTGAGTTTTTCTCTCTGAAGGGAAAGTTCGGAGTGCAACCCTTTTCACATCGTCTTTCCTGTTGCACAGAAAGTCCTCAACCACCTCTTTCCCTTTTGTGGCTACGCAAGTTATATCAGAAACAATCTTCTCATCATCCACAACTTCTGACGTCACAATATTCACTAGGTCAAAGTCCACTCTGCTGAACGGATTGCCACATGTAGTGAAAATTTCTCGAACTCTATCTCGTGAAAGTTGTAATCGCGTCGTCGTCGACTGATTGTCTTCGTGATATTTCAATGTCTATGTGGATACGTTGACTACTTGCAGGAAACCATTGCTGATGGCAGCGGAAATCGTTAAGGTAAGAATCCAAGCTTCAGTCTGTCTCTCATCCATTTGTTTTCCTATTATTCCGCCGTCGTCTTTGCATCCTTGTTCACTGTACATTCCAGTATCTGATCGGAACAGGTGGCCGTGAACCTGGTGTGCGTTCTCTTCACTGTGAAGTATCCTTTCATGAGCCTACTGTGCACATCAGGAAAGGTTTGTGGTAAACTTCGCATGTCATATAGGTACTGTATGAGACATCTTGCATACTGAGGATGGTTAGCCACCACTAAGTATGGCAACATCCGAGCAGTTGCTGTCAAATGAGACTCCCAGACACAGTCTCGTTCAGAATGATATTGAATTGCATCGCTATTTGAAGTATTTCCAAGAACTGCCGCCAGAAAGAAAAAGTGGGTGACGCATTTCGAAGGGTCTCGAAGGCATTCATTGGAGCCAAAGTGATTAAGGTATCATTTGCCTTCTGAAGTGGAGTTCGCGCGCTAGCACCGTTTGCCAATGAAGTCCTGAATAACTCAATGGCACTACCCAGCTGGTCCAGACGGGATAAGTTTTCTTGTCCTTCAGAGTAATGCTCTTCAAAGGACTCCCAGTAGACGGCTTGCAAGACCTCGTAAAGTATGCAGTAGGTATTAATAGCTTGGTAGTAGCCTTTCCCTTGAAATACCTTTTCGCATGCACCAGGTAGCAGCAGCTTTGCCTGCGCTATAATCTCTTTGACTCCAGAGCTGTCCATTATCTTACCAACTGCCTTGAGATAGTTGAGCAGGAGGTGGAAGCCTCCCATCCGTAGGATTATGTTTTTGAAGTCATCCGGGTATTTACTTTTCACTCCCTGTGCTAGCTGATAAATGAAGAGATCTTGCGTGACCACCGTATCGTCACATCCGACAGCTGTTGCATTGTTGCATTATTCGACTGCTGCATGGTTGTTTGGTGCTTCATGAAGGAAAAGCAAGATATTAGATTAAATATTGACAAATCAATTTCAAATCACAGATGTTCCATTTGACAAGCATTTTCACTAGAACTGGAAGTTTCAATACTAAATCTGATTGATCAATGTAACATGCCTTTTGATCAATCCTTATAAATCTAAATTAGTCAGTATCACCTAGTTTCTTGTAATATTGAATTTTGTAAATTACTTTCATTAAGTCTCTTACTTCTGCAAAAAAATTTTTACACTCATTTTGCTAGCCAACTTTACAACACGAAAAGTGCTTTTAAAATTTCTATTTCCTTAAAAATGTTTTTTGATCTTCCAAATTTGTGTCATATTCTTCATTATCATCCATCAGCAAATCAGTATTTGCGTCAGAATCACATGTTGAATCAACCTGAAGTAACTGTTTTTTTTTATCTTGGCCTACCTGACTCACTTTTCTTTTTCATCTTCTGCTTATCAATTTCTTCTGCTTAGCTTATCAATCAACTTCCCGCTAGGTAGAAGGTTACGAAACAAAATTCATATTATCGGGTATTCTCGCTAAAAAAGTTGCAGAACCCCCAGATATAATGATTTAAGCTTTTTTTTTCTTAGCTCAATGTGTTTGGAATTGAACGGGCTTTCTTTTTTAATATAAAAAAAAAATTATCTTGAAATAATTTCGAGTTTTTAGCTTTTCTGTTAGAAATTTGTTGACAAAAATCAGATTTTTCTTTAAACTGCAGTAAAAAGTGTACTATTTTTATTTTTTTTACAAACAAAAACCATATTCGTGTAGCTCCAAGTCTCTTTTTTCTATTGATGTAAGAGTACGCTGCATTTGACCAATGTTATCTGTAAAAAAAAAAAGTTTAGAATCATCGAACCCCGTTATAGGCCAAATTTGGTGTTTTTGGCCTATATCTCAGAAACGCCCCAACGACGAACATGCGCCCTAAGATATTCGTTTTCAGCATGGTTGACTACCATGAGATTCACCCTTAACATTTTTGTACCTTCCGGCATGGGTACTAATCGAAATAAGCGAGATACAGAATCTGGCGCTCTGACTACATGGCTCCGGCAAGGTAAAGCCAAGTAATGGGTGCTGCTGCAGGATGCCCAAGAAATGCCTCAAATCGCCAGCTTATCAACAGTAAGTTGTTTGTAGATTCGTTTTCACAGATCGACCTGAAGTTTAGAGTACGAGATCGTTAGTACAATGGAACATGAGAACGATGATTTATTCATGGTGTATTTTAAAAAGTATCAAAATGAATTTGTTGTTTGGAAATAGAAATTAAAGCTAGTTTTAAGGAGATTATAAGGAAATGGGAACTTCCTGGTAGGGTGTAAAGAGGGAGCCCTTGAATAGATTAGGTTGGAGGAGGAGCGTGCGTAGCGGTGTTGGCCTCAGGCGGCTTGGTGCTGCAGTGAGTTATTAGTAGTAGTAGTAATTTAAGGAGAAACAGTGCTTCTTAATAACATCTTCATGTTGTATCTCATCTTTTTCAAAATAAAACAGTTTCATCTGGAGATAGCATTTTAAAAGTCTTGACGGGCCGACAACTACAGCGTTTAATCAATGATGAAACACTAAAACAAAGCGTGGCTCTGGAAAGATGAAGCCAAGTAATGGGTGCTACTGCAGGATGACCAGGCAATGTAAATATAGCTGCTGTTCGTGAGTTCATTTGTGCTTTTTCTAGGTTTTAATATCGCTCTTAACTTCGAAAAAAAATTGAGTTTGAAAATCATTTCTTGAATTATACCACAAGAAAAAACAAATGGTGGCCAGATTTAGTGACTAGGATACCAAACGAAATTATTTGCATCGATGCGTTAATTTTTAATTTTATAAACCTTTTTTTTTGTCTGTGATTACTATCAAAATTATTGTATTTTGATAGGCTTTCACAGTTAAAAAAACTCACGCTAGTTTTCAATATTTGTCAAATAATGTCGGATTGAAGTGTCTAGCACAATAATGACATACAAGTTATGATGGTTAGATGAGATGTTACTAATGAAGAATGATCCTCCCATTCCAATAGATTACAGGTAGTGGCGTCAATGGGGCGGGGGGGGGGGGCTGTTCCTGTTCAAGATTAATTTTAAAAAACTCCCGAAAAAGAAGTTTTTCAAAGTAAAGTAAAGGCCATATTAAACTCAAGATTAGCAGATATAAATACCTGTTAAAATTTAAACTCAAAACGACCAGAAATTACTATTAAAAAATAAATAAAACCCAAATCGAACAGAAATCAAATAAACAATTATAGCAAACAAACATACAATAGGTACTAATATAAATGAATAAATAAACGCTAAAACGATTAATGCTTAAATTAAATATGCAAATCAAGCTTAAAAAGAAAAAAAAATTACTATTGAAGTATAAATGAAACCCAAAACGAAAAGAAATTAAATAAACAATCAATGCAAACAAATATACAATAGATACTAAAATAAATGAAAAAAAGAATCTTAAACGAGTGAAACTTAAATTGAATATGCAAATCAAGCTGGAAACGAACAAAAATCCCTACAAACAAGAGCTTGGGTATCGTCTCTTTCTCTCACCATAAAAGTCTAAGAATTTCTGCGTGATTGGCGCTTTACTGAATACAAATCATATTACAAATATTTTCTTTTGTAACTAATATTGAAAATAAACACTGACATTACAGTAAAATTTTGAACTGATGAGCTTTCAGCAATTAATATCATTATACTATCAAATATTCAGTTATATTTATTAGCTCTTTCTAAAATTGTTCAAGACGAATATAGTTTCATTGCAAAAAGGAGTTTGGATACCGGCCCTTCCTTAACTGTAAAAATCTAAAGCCTACTGTGTTATTGGCGCTTCACTGAAAACGAATTTTATTACAAATATTCTCTTTTCCAGTTATTACAGCATTGAAAATGAAAATAAAAATTACAGTGAAATAAAATCTTGAACTGATGATCTTTCAACAATTAATATCATTATATATTAAATATTCAATTTGATTTTATTTGTACTTTCCAAGACTGTTCAAGACACATATAGTTTTCAGTAAAGCGCCAATTACACAGTAGGACAATGACATTGAGAGTAGGAGGCGATACCCAAACTCTTGTTTGTAGTGATTTTTGTCCCTTTCAAGCATTGTTTGCATATTCAATTTAAGTTTCACTCGTTTTAAGATTTATTTATTCGTTTATATTAGTATCTATTGTATGTTTGTTTGTATTGATTGTTTATTTGATATATTTTCGGTTTGGGTTTCATTTCAGCTTCAATAGTAAAATATTTTCGTCGTTTTAAGCTTGATTTGAATATTCAATTTAAGCCTTACTCGTTTTAAGATTTATTTATTCATTTATAGTAGTACCTATTGTATGTATGATAGATAGATAGATAGATAAATAGATAAGTGTATTTTAAAGCCAAATATACAGCCATGAACACAGTGCAATAACATAAACGAAAGACACAAATAACATAAAATTGTATCAGCGATCAACATAAAACGCTTAAATGAAAAACTGCATTAACCTAATATTAGTGCATAATACTTGAAAAAAAGGTCATTGAAAAGAACGCTTAACACTCGGAAAGAGACATAAATAAAACATAACATTTACATTTATACTGACATTTTTGTATTTACCTATTCATTATTATTTTTTTTATTGAACAAAATTTCCAGATAGGCTACCTTACTACTCTACAAATAAACTGAGGCGACGTACTATTTAAGACACCTGGAAGTATCAACTTATTATTTCCAAATATCCCTTCCCTTATCGTAGAGAGCCCCTGGCACCGGCTTAAGCAATGCACTAAATAATCCTCTTTAACTCTGCAAAGCGGGGAAGTATATCTGTCTTCATCTGTCATTCACCTTTCTTTCTTCTGATACGTTCATCAAAGTATCAAAATTAGTATCAAAGTAACAATATCAGAGTAGAAAAAAAATAACAAAGTAAATAAAGCATCAAAGTAAACAAATTATCAAAGTATCAATAAGTAACTTGCATAACTTACAGCCCTTGTACCGTAAATCGAAGGTGCCTCGTAAATCACTAAAGTGAACAACGCCTGCCCCCGAGCCCTGGTGTGTTTTGTCCACACCAGAGTTTTTGTTATCTGACCTTTTAACTATTTAAAAAAAAATTGCTATCTCAAAATTTTATCTGATACATTTAGGGAAAAATGAAGTGGGGGAGGGGGTGGCTGCCCTCAGATCACTTTTGACTCTGAAAAAGTGAACTAGAACTTTCAGTTTCCAAAAAAATCCCGCTCTCTCTGGAGTTTATACGATAATCTCTTTAATAAGAACCATATGTGTATATATGCCCAGGGCATAACTTACATATCTACTCCCGGGCCCTTGGGGGTTGTGTCAACACCGGAGTTTTTTATCTGACCTTTGAACTATTTTTAGCAAAATGGTTATCCCAAAATTTCTATCTGATGCATTTGCAGAAAAAGGGCTTGGAGGGGGACAGCTGCTTTCTGATCACTTTTGGCTCTTAAAAACTGAATTAGAACTTTGAATTTTCAGTAAAATGAGCCCTCTCTAAAGTTTATACGAGTATCCCTTCTACAAGAACCATTTATGCCCCAAGGGCATAAAATTCGACTTCTGCTCCTGGGCCATGGAGGGTTATATCGACACCGGAGTTTTGTTATCTGATGTTCGAGCTATTTTAAAAAATGTCTATCTTAAAATTTTTACCCCAAGGGTTAGGGAAAAAGGGCGTGGGGGTGCTAGTTGCCCTTGGATCCCTTTTGACTCTTATAAAAGTGAAACAGAACTATCAATTTCCAGTCAAGTGAGACCTCTCTGGAGTTTATACGAGCATCGCTTCCATAAGAACTATATGTGCTCCCACGGCATAACTTACCACACCTGCCCCTGAGCCCTGGGGTGTTATGTCGACACCAGAATTTTTATTATCTGACCTTTTAACTATCTTAATAAAATGGCTATTTCAAAATTGTATCTAATGCATTCGGGGGGTGGGGTGTTCTATCTGCCCTCTGTCAGTTTCGTTCTTAAAAAGTGAACTAGAACTTTCAATTTCCAATCAAATGGGTCCTCTTTAAAGTTTGTAGGATGATCCCTTCCATAAGAACCGTATATGCCCCAAGGGCATAACTAACAGCGCCTGCCGGCGGGTTTGCGTCGACAACCAGAGTTTTGTTATCTAACCTTCGAATTATTTTTAACAAAATGGCTATCTCAAAATTTTAATCTGATACATTTTGAGAAAAAGGGGGTGGAGGGGGGGAGGGTGCTAGCTGCCCTTCGATCATTTTTGACTCTAAAGAAGTGAACTAGAACTTTATTTACAATCAAATGAGCCCTCTCCGAAGTTTATACGAGCATCCCTTCCATGAAAACTATATATGCCCCCAGAGCATAACTTACAACGCCTGCCCCGGGCCCTGGGGGGTTGTATCGACACGAAGTATTCGTTATGTGATTTTGAACTATTTAAAAAAAAAAATGGCTATCTCAACATTTTTGTTGAATGGGTTTGGGGAAAAAGGGCGTGGGGAGGGGCTTGTTGCCCTTGGATTTCTTTTAACTCTTAAAAACTGAACTAGAGCTTTCAACTTCCAATTAAATGAGCCCTCTCTGAAGTTTATAGGAGCATCCCTTCTTTAAGAGCCATATATTCCACCAGGGCATAACTTACAACGACTGCCCCCGGGCCCTGGGGGGTTTGTTGACACCATATTTTTGTTTTCCGACCTTTTAACTATTTTTAACAGAATGGCTATCTCAAAATTTTTATCTGATGCATTTGGGGAAAAAAGGATGAGGGAGTGTCTAGTTGCCCTCCTATCTCTTTTGACTCTTAAAAAGTGAACTAGAACTTATACTTTCCAAACAAATGAGCTCTCTCCAAAGTTTATACGAGTACCCCTTCTATAAGATTCATATACGCCTCAGGGCATAACTTATAACACCTGCCACCGAGCCCTGGGGGGTTGTGTCGACACCATAGTTTCTGTTGTCTAACCTTTTAACTATTTCTAACAACATGGATATCTTAAAATTTTTATCTGATACATTTGGGAAAAAAAGGGCGAAGAGAATGGGGGGGGGCTAGCAAACCCTTCAATCTCTTTTGACTCTTATAAAGTGAACTAGAACTTTCACTTTCAAGACAAATGAGCCCTCCCTGAAGTTTATACGAGCATCCCTTCAGTAAAAATAATACATAACCCCAGGGCATAACTTACAGTGCCTGCCCTCGGGCCCTGGAGGGGGGAACTATTGACACTGGGGTTTTGTTATCTGACCTTTGAACTATTTTTAACGAAATGGCTATCTTAACTTTGTTCTGATGCATTTTGGGTGCAAAGACCGTGGGGAGGGAAGGCTGCCGTCCAATCCCTTTTGACTCTTAAAAAGGGAAATTCAGCTTTCAATTTCCAATAAAATGATCCCTCTAAAGCTTATACGAACACCCCTTCCATAAGAACCATATATGCCTTCAGGGCATAACTGATAACACCTGCCCCAGGCCCTGGGGGGCTGTGTCGACACGGGATTTTTTTGGTGTCTTACCTTCGAACCATTTTTAACAAAATGTCCATCTGACAATTTTTGTCTGATGTTTCTGGGGAAAAAAAGGGTGTGGGGGGCTGTCCTCCGATCTCTTTTGACTCTGAAAAAGTGAAGTAGAATTTCAATGTCCAATGAAATGATTCCTCTCTGAAGTTTAAACGAGCATCCCTTCTATAAGAACCATATTTTCCCCCTGGGCTTAACTTACAGCGCCTGCCCCCGGGCCCTGAGTGGTTGTATCGACCCCGAAATTTTTGTTATGTGATCTTTGAACTATTTTTAACCAATTGACTACCTCAAAATTATTGTCGGATGTACTTGGGGAAAAAGTGCGTCTGGTGCTAGTCTTCCTCCGATCACTTTTGACTCTTAAAAAGGGTACTAGAACTCTTGATTTTCAATCGAATGAACTCCCTTTAAAGTTTATATGACAACCTATTCCATATGGAGTGCCTCTGGGGGGGGGGGATGATAAAACATTGGAGCCGTATGGGCTTTACTATAGTCACCGCTATAGTGTTGCCTTTGATTTGTTTAACCCTATACATTTTGAAAGATACTTTTTGAGGGCTATTTAAAGTAAAATAACTTTTTGGTATCTACAATGAAAAAACGAAAAAATAAATTTGCCCCTACCAGAAATTTCAAAATACTTTTCCAACCCCCCTAGATTTTTGTGAATAGACACCACTGATTGCGGAATCTCGTACTCTTTATCAATCCAGGTGATATCAAAGCAAAAGCATCACGTTCCAGAGTAAAGAGTGAAGATATGAAAAGATCGGGGTGGTCGAGGAGCTTGCATTGCTCTGTCCCCTTGATTCTGCTTTGTGCTGCAACAAGCTGTCTGTAGCTGTACTAGCAGTTTGTTTATGTAATGGCAAATGATTTTATTTGTATCTGTGCTTAAATGTATATATATATATATATATATATATATATATATATATATATATATATATATATATATATATATATATATATATATATATATATATATATATATATATATATATATATATATATATATATATATATATATATATATATATTATATATATATATATATATATCATTTGGAATTTTTTTTCCTTTTAGCCTGAAGGTACTCCTCTTGGTAACGATGAAGGCCTAACAGATGTCGATGTTGCAAAAATAAACGCCATGTACAACTGCTAAAATATTTTGTATTGTCCAAGAATAAATGTTTTATAGCAAAGGTTTCCTATTTATACCATAAATAGGAGGGGGATTACCACCGCCTTAAACAGTCTAAACACTAGCCCCTGAAACCTCACAAGCCCTTAACATTCATAAATTAGCAGAAGTGATAATCACAGCAAATCCTTCCAATATATTTTTATCCCTCCCTAAATTTCGAAAATGATATTTTCCTTAAGAATTGCAAAAATTGCCCCCCCCCCCCTCAAATTTATAAAACATGCTAAAAAAGGTTTTTTTTAGAAAAAAATGAGCTAAAAAGCATTTTTTAGCTTCCCTCCTCATTGCTTCCGTGAATTTACGTCTTAGTGTCCCGTGAGGCTGATAACTAATTATGCTACCCGAAAAACTTAAAGTTATCTAAATTTGGCATGCCGATTACTAATTAATCAGCAAGATTTTTAAGATCGATTAGATAGCTTGACAGTGTATTCTTCCACAAAAGGAACTGATGCCCCTAGTGGGGTGATTATTTACTAAAACTGCTATCCTAATTCCGAAAAAAAAAACATTTTGTAAGTATTTGTCAAGGACTATTATCATTTTTATGAAATATGAATTCAACATTTGTCCCAAGCACCGCTATCCAAACAATTTACGGTTTATCGGTAGTTCTCATCTAAATTGTTAATTTTTTTTATTTTAAAGTAGAATTTTTAGAAAAATTTATTTTACCGGTAGCTGTCACATTAATTTCTCTTGTCTTATGCTTGATTGCTAGCACTTTCTATTGGTAAAAGGGGGATGTTTGACCCTTGACGCCCAAAAATGTCGGGGGGATTCAGGTGGAGCTGTCAGGGAATGGTGATAGGAATGTTAAGCAAACTTAAAATGCACAATATGTATGTACGTTGTCAAAATGATGTATGTCAGGAATGACTTAGGGTATTAAGTTGGACCTTTAACGGAGTGATTCAATGGATTCTTTTTTTATTGATGTTATGAGAAACATAATTACACAGCTCGAGACAAAGACTGTTCTTTTTCGTTTTTTCCTGTTGTTTTTTCTTCGCCGTTAGTGAGGCACTGAGACATCATAGTAAAATGTTTAAGGATTCAAATGAAAGCTAAAATTTATCAACCAACTTGATTTTTATAACTTAAAAAACATAGATTTATAATAAATTTAGTTTTTGATAAAAATTACATCTTCACATACAAGATGAAAAAGCACGCAAATAGTTTAACAAAATAATATAAAATACGCATCTTTTGAAAAGTTTCTGAATATTTGTTTGACTCAAGTGCCTGATTCCCTGCAGTTCTTTCAAAAAAATAGTCTTAAAGAGCCAAAGACTCTTATATTTGTGTTGTATAGTAATCCAAAGTTATTATCAAAATTGGATATAATGCTAGTCCTCTATAGGTGAATTTTAGCTCAACTCAGTCCGTGGGAACACTTATATAATTAAATTAAGCTGCGTACCATACTGAAACACTTTTATTCATCAAGCCTTTTCCTTCCTTCCACATTTTCGACACTCCACAAAAACCCACTATTACCTTGACTTGATTTCTCCATGAATCACTCCAACCGTCCTTCAGTCTCTCCAAATAAGCTGACTTAAGATGCCTAGCCCTGGGTAGCCTAATTATTTTCTCTCAAAATTTAACAATTCTAACCAATGTAGCACTCCTAAAAAAAGCACAAATCTCCATTTAGTACCACTCTACCAAACAAATCCCTTAGGCTTAAAATTCTATAAGAATATCTAAGCTGAACTACTTCAAAATTAGCTTCTTTTGCAAAACCACAAACCTCTGACGCATAATGTCTACTAGCTAAATTTAAGACCCAAATTAACAAAAAATCCTCTTTGATCTCTAATATTTCCCCTCAAAAATTAATTATAACCTCAGGTGCTACCTCTTCTCTACTCCTATATACTAATGCTGCTGACTTCTGAGTGTTTAGCGCTAAAACTTCTTTTTCTAAATAATCCTTCCTTCATTATATCTTATAGCTACTAAAGATTATCTCTACTATTCGCGACTTCAACCGCTTTTGGGCCATGCCCCACTTGAGCATTTCGAAAATCCTGATACCCCTCTGGTAATACTTAAATTCTGTTATTAAAAAATTTGTTATCAAAAGCTTCCTTCAGGTATTCAACTGAAAGAAGCTTAAAAGGCCAATACTTTGGTATCTTTTTTTGGGGTCGTCCTCAAGGCATATTTCATATTAATGAAAAATGTTGTCTGAATACAAATCTATATATATCTATAAATAATCTATATATATAAAAATAAGTTGTCTGTGTGTCTGTCGAGTGACGTCACTGTCCGCATATGACGTCTGAATTATTTCATCACATACCAATTCAAAAATGAATGTATTCAAGCCGAAGTAGCTCAGTTATATAACTACCTGTGTTGGCGCAGTGGGTTTGACCTTAGCTTGGTAATACGGGACCCAGAGATCGAACCATGCTGCAGGAATGCACTACAGGGTCGACGCAGGGACCTTAGTAATCAAAAACTAATAAAAAACTAAAAACTGAAAAAGAAAAAAAAACTAAAAAAAAGAAAAAACTGACAAATAAAGGAGAAAAAGAAAACTAAAAAATAAAATCTATATATATCTATATATATAAAAATAAGTTGTCTGTGTGTGGATCTGTGGATGGATCAGGTAACGTCATGTTTGTCCGCATATGACGTCTGAATTATTTCACACTAATACAAAAGAAGAAAAAAACTAAAAAAGGTAAAAACTACAAAAAAAACTAAAAAGAAAAAAAAACTAAAAAAGCTAAAAAACTAAAAAAAACTAAAAAAAGGTAAAAATCTAATAACTAAAAAAAAACTGAAAAAACTAAAAAAAGGCAAAAACTACAAAAAAAATAAAAACTAATAAAAAAACTAAAAAAGCTAAAAAACTAAAAAAACTAAAAAAAACCAAAAAAAGGTAAAAAACTAAAACTAATAAAAAAACTAAAAAAGCTAAAAAACTAAAAAAACTAAAAAAAAAACAAAAAAAGGTAAAAAACTAAAAAAACTAAAAACTAAAAAAGAAAAAAACTAAAAAAAAGGAAAAAACTGAAAAATAAAAGAGAAAAAGAAAACTAAAAAAATATGAATAAATATATATAAAAATAAGTTGTTTGTGGGTTATGTCTGTCTGTCTGTCTGTCGAGTGACGTCGTGTTTGTCCGCATATGACGTCTGAATTATTTCACACTAATACAAAAGAAGAAAAAAAACTAAAAAAGGTAAAAACTACAAAAAAAACTAAAAAGAAAAAAAACTAAAAAAGCTAAAAAATTAAAAAAAACTAAAAAAAGGTAAAAAACTAAAAACTAAAAAAACTGAAAAAACTAGAAAAAGGCAAAAACTAAAAAAAAAACTAAAAACTAATAAAAAAACTAAAAAAGCTAAAAAACTAAAAAAACTAAAAAAACTAAAAAAAGGTAAAAAACAAAAAAAAAACTAAAAACTAAAAAAGAAAAAACTAAAAAAAAAGGAAAAAACTGAAAAATAAGAGAAAACGAAAACTAAAAAAATATTAATAAATATAAAAAATATAAATATAAATATAATATAAATTAGCAATCAACAAAGCACCGAGACACAAATGACGACCGGGACACAGGGAGTATAAATGACGACCAGGACATAAGTAAAAAAAAAAAACTAAAAAAACTAAAAAAATGGTAAAAACTACAAAAAAACTAAAAACTAATAGAAAAACTAAAAAATCTAAAAATCTAAATAAACTAAAAAAGAAAAAAAACAAAAAAGGAAAAAAATAAAGGAGAAAAACAAAACTAAAAAACGAATGCATATACAGACCGGGACACCGGGATACAAATGACGACCGGGACACAGGGAATATAAATGACGACCGGGACACAGGGACACAACTACAATGGGGACGCCGGGGGGCACAGGGGGATATAAATGACGACCGGGACACCGGGACACATGGAATATAAATGACGCCCGGGACACTCAAAGAGAAATCACAGATTGGAACACCGGGACACAAATGACGACCGGGACACAGGGAATATAAATGACGACCGGGACACAGGGACATAACTACAAAGGGGACGCCGGGGTGCACAGGGGGATATATAAATGACGATGGCGACTCAGGGAATGGTCGATTAGCAATCACCATCAACAAAGCTCAAGGGCAATCATTAGAATCATGAGGTATAGATCTGAATACGGATTGTTTTCCCATGGACCATTATATGTTGCATGTTCAAGAGTCGGTAAACCTGACAATCTATTTATATGCACAGACAATGGGACAGCAAAGAATGTTGTATATTCGCAAGTTTTACGTAGTTAAAAACATATATATATATATATATATATATATATATATATATATATATATATATATATATATATATATATATATATATCTATATATATAAAAATAAGTTGTCTGTGGATGGATGGATGGATGGATGTGTGGATGGATGTGTCAGGTGAAGTCACCTGAAAAAACTGGATTAGGTGACGTCAAAACTGAAAAAACTAAAAAAAGGCAAAAACTACAAAAAAAACTAAAAACTAATAAAAAAAATAAAAAAGCTAAAAAACTAAAAAAACTATAAAGGTAAAAACCAATAAAAAACTAAAAAAAAAACTGAAAAAACTAAAAAAAGGCAAAAACTACAAAAAAAAACTAAAAACTAATAAAAAAAGTAAAAAAGCTAAAAAACTAAAAAAACTAAAAAAACTAAAAAAAGGTAAAAAACTAAAAAAAATAAAAAATAAAAAAAAACTAAAAAAAAGGAAAAAACTGAAAAATAAGCTAAAATAAAGGTAAAAACCAATAAAAAACTAAAAAAAAAAAGGAAAAAACTAATAAATGACGACACTCAAAGAGAAAGCGACCAGGACAAAAAACTAAAAAAAAAGGCAAAAACTACAAAAAAACTAAAAACTAATAAAAAAAATAAAAAAGCTAAAAAACTAAAAAAACTAAAAAAAGGTAAAAAACTAAAAAAAATAAAAACTAAAAAAAAACTAAAAAAGGTAAAAACTAAAAGAACTAAAAAAGAAAAAAATAAATGACGACACTCAAAGAGAAAGCGACCAGGACAAAAGGAATGTTCGATTAGCAATCAACAAAGCACCGGGACACAGGGAGTATAAATGACGACCAGGACACAAGTAAAAAAAAAAATTAACAAAACTAAAAAGAAGGTAAAAACTACAAAAAAACTAAAAAGAAAAAAAAACTAAAAACTAATAAAAAAACTAAAAAATCTAAAAATCTAAATAAACTAAAAAAGAAAAAAAAAGGAAAAAAATAAAGGAGAAAAACAAAACTAAAAAACGAATGTATATACAGACCGGTACACCGGGATACAAATGACGACCGGGACACAGGGAATATAAATAACGACCGGGACACAGGGACACAACTACAACGGGGACACCGGGGGAAACAGGGGGATATAAATGACGACCGGGACAAAAAAACTAAAAAGAAATAAAAACTAAAAACTAATAAAAAAAACTAAAAAATCTAAAAATCTAAATAAGCTAAAAAAGAAAAAAAAAGGAAAAAAATAAAGGAGAAAAACAAAACTAAAAAACGAATGTATATACAGACCGGGACACCGGGATACAAATGATGACCGGGACCCGGGACACAGGGAATATAAATGACGACCGGGACACAGGGACACAACTACAACGGGGACACCGGGGGAAACAGGGGGATAACCTGACAATCTATTTATATGCAAAGACAATGGGACAGCAAAGAATGTTGTATATTCGCAAGTTTTACGTAGTTAAAACCATATATATATATATATATATCTATATTCACAGGTGGGACATAGGGACACAACTACAATGGCGCGTAACTATTATGGCGCGTAACGACTTACGCGCGCGGGGGGGCTTGGGGGGGGCGCGAAGCGCCCCCACCAACTAGTATATATATATATATCTATATTCACAGGTGGGACATAGGGACACAACTACAATGGCACGTAACTAATATGGCGCGTAACGACTTACGCGCGCGGGGGGCTTGGGGGGGCGCGAAGTGCCCCCACCAACTAGGTGTTGGGGTGGCGCGAAGCGCCACCCCAACAGCTAGTATATATATATATAAATAAGTTGTCTGTGTGTCTGTCGAGTGACGTCAATGTCCGCATATGACATCTAAATTAATTCATCACATACCAATTCAAAAATGAATGTATTCAAGCCGAAGTAGCTCAGTTATATAACTACCTG
Source organism: Artemia franciscana (assembly GCF_032884065.1). Taxonomy (NCBI): domain Eukaryota; kingdom Metazoa; phylum Arthropoda; class Branchiopoda; order Anostraca; family Artemiidae; genus Artemia; species Artemia franciscana. Next base: position 48,805,311 of record NC_088867.1, read on the forward strand.
TGTTGGCGCAGTGGGTTTGACCTTAGCGTGGTAATACGGGACCCAGAGATCGAACCATGCTGCAGGAATGCACTACAGGGCCGACGCAGGGACCTTAGTAGTCAAAAACTGAAAAAGAAAAAAAAACTAAAAAAGGAAAAAAACTGACAAATAAAGGAGAAAAAGAAAACTAAAAAAAAATAAATAAAAAAGGTAAATGTATTCAAGCCGAAGTAGCTGAGTTGGTAAAGCGTTATGTTCCAGGTTCTAGGTCCGAGAGTTTCCAGGCTCGAACCTTGGCTTTAGCATTAATACAAAAGAAGAAAAAATGTATTCAAGCCGAAGTAGCTGAGTTGATAAAGCGTTATGTTCCAGGTTCTAGGTCCGAGAGGTTCCAGGTTCGAACCTTGGCTTTAGCATTAATACAAAAGAATAAAAAAAAACTAAAAAAGAAAAAACTAAAAAAAAACTAAAAACAGGTACAAACTACTAAAAAAACTAAAAAAGCTAAAAAACTAAAAAGAAAACTAAAAAAAAGGTAAAAAACTAAAAACTAAAAAGGAAAAAAACTAAAAAAACACTAAAAAAAGGGTAAAAACAGCAAAAAAAACTAAAAAACTAAATAAAAACTAATAAAAACTGAAAAACTGAAAAAAAAAGGAAAAAAACAGAAAAATAAAGGAGAAAAAGAGAACTAAATTCAAAAATGAATGTATTCAAGCCGAAGTAGCTCAGTTATATAACTACCTGTGTTGGCGCAGTGGGTTTGACCTTAGCGTGGTAATACGGGACCCAGAGATCGAACCATGCTGCAGGAATGCACTACAGGGCCGACGCAGGGACCTTAGTAGTCAAAAACTGAAAAAGAAAAAAAAACTAAAAAAGGAAAAAAACTAACAAATAAAGGAGAAAAAGAAAACTAAAAAAAATAAATAAAAAAGGTAAATGTATTCAAGCCGAAGTAGCTGAGTTGGTAAAGCGTTATGTTCCAGGTTCTAGGTCCGAGAGTTTCCAGGCTCGAACCTTGGCTTTAGCATTAATACAAAAGAAGAAAAAATGTATTCAAGCCGAAGTAGCTGAGTTGATAAAGCGTTATGTTCCAGGTTCTAGGTCCGAGAGGTTCCAGGTTCGAACCTTGGCTTTAGCATTAATACAAAAGAATAAAAAAAAACTAAAAAAGAAAAAACTAAAAAAAAACTAAAAAACAGGTACAAACTACTAAAAAAACTAAAAAAGCTAAAAAACTAAAAAGAAAACTAAAAAAAGGTAAAAAACTAAAAACTAAAAAGGAAAAAAACTAAAAAAACACTAAAAAAAGGGTAAAAACAGCAAAAAAAACTAAAAAACTAAATAAAAACTAATAAAAACTGAAAAACTGAAAAAAAAAGGAAAAAAACAGAAAAATAAAGGAGAAAAAGAGAACTAAAAAAAATAAAAATAAAAAAAATAAAAAAGATAAAAACTACAAAAAAAAACTAAAAAGAAAAAAGCAAAAAAAACTAAAAAGCTAAAAACGGTAAAAACCAAAAAATAACTAAAAAGAAAAAAAGGAAAAAAATAAAAAATTTATTTCATCATATACCAATTCAAAAACGAATGTATATACAGACCGGGACACAGGGAATGTAAATGACGACCGGGACACTCAAAGAGAAATTACAGACTGGGACACCGGGACACAAATGACGACTGGGACGTTTGTGTCGACTGACGTCATGTTTGCATGTCGACTGACGTCATGTTTGTCGACTATAAATGACGACTGGGACAAATGGACACAACTACAACGGGGACGCCGGGGGGAACAGGAGGATATATAAATGACGATGGGGACACAGGGAATGTTCGATTAGCAATCACCATCAACAAAGCTCAAGGGCAATTATTAGAATCATGAGGTATAACTAAAAAAACTGAAAAAAAGGTAAAAAACTAAAAACTAAAAAAAAGACCAATTTAAAAGCGAACGTATATACAGACCGGGACACCGGGACACAAATGATGACCGGGAAACAGGGAATATAAATGACGACCGGGACACTCAAAGAGATATTACAGACTGGGACACCGGAACACAAATGACGACCAGGACACAGGGAATATAAATGACAACCGGGACACAGGGACACAACTACAACGGGGACGCCGGGGGGCACAGGGGGATATATAAATGACGACGGCGACACAGGGAATGTTCGAATAGCAATCACCATCAACAAAGCTCAAGGGCAATCATTAGGGTCATGAGGTATAGATCTGAATACGGATTGTTTTTCCCATGGACAATTATATGTTGCATGTTCAAGAGTCGGTAAACCTGAAAATCTATTTATATGCAAAGACAATGGGACAGCGAAGAATGTTGCATATTCGCAAGTTTTACATAGTTAAAAACATATATATATATATATATATATATATATATATATATATATATATATCTATCTATATTCACAGGTGGGACACAGGGACACAACTACAATGGCGCATAACGACTTATGCGCGGGGGGGGGGGGCGGGGGGGGGGGGGGTTGTTGGGGGCGCGAAGCGCCCCCGCCAACTAGGTTTTGGGGTGGCGCGAAGCGCCACCCCAACAGCTAGTTTCTTATAAAATGTATAACATCATTCCAGTACTATCATGTAAGTTCTTTAAATGCATTTTTAGTGACGTCATTGACATCAAAAAGGTTTTTTTTCAAAATGAAGGCTCTAAATAACAATCACCCGAAGGGTGCACAACCTGCCCATGACCCACTGAACTATTGCCATGCCTCACGTTGCGAATCACGGCGTTAGAAGCTCCATCCCTGTTTCACTAACACTTGAGGCATAGCCAGTGTAGAAATTTTACCACAGTCTACGCTACAAATCTCGCACTCCAATACATATCTGCTTTTATTGCTGAAAAATGGAATGACAGGCTTGTTTATAAGAGACTTTAAATTAACACCTTCCTATTTACCGAGTCGAAAGCGCTTTTAAAGTATAAGAGTACTAAGAATTTACGAACTTTCTTCCCTCTAGCATATTTCCTTGTCAATACCTCCAAAGTTATCCCACGGTCAATAGTTTTCAAACGTTGATTTGAATCCCGTGTACACCGGGCTAAGTATGTCTTCATTTTCAAACCGATGCTTTAACCTAAATTTCAAAACCTTAGAAAAAAAGCTAATCACCATATTCTCCATAATGATAGGCCTGAAGATTTTGTGTAACTTCTTATCACCTTTCTTAAAAAGAGACAACATATTATACCTTATTTTAATGTCTGTGCCATAAGCAAACAATTCTTTTGACGCACGCCATCTATTCCTAAATAGTATTTACTTCGATTGCTCTGTTAAAATAAAATAATTGTTTACCTTTTTATATTTTAATTGTAAAAAAGGTAAAAGATTGCAAATTAGGAAAAGTTAAAATTAAAGTATCCCATTCTGTTCAGTTGTCCTAATTTTAAAGTTGAAGTAAGTTCATTTCTTTTGAACTTCTGTTCTAAACCTGAACTAGCCTAGTCTGAATCAGTGCTGTCACTTACTTGAAGTACTTTTACTTGAAGTACTACTTAAGTAAAATTTTCCGTTACTTGTACTTGTACTTAAGTAAAAACTCTAGGGTGTACTTATTGCTTGATACTTAAGTAAGATTACGAAATACTTATTACTTAAGATACTTTTAATGTACTTGTTTTTCAAATACTTTACCTTTGACACGAAAATTTTGTGTGTGTGTGCTTTGGCAATGTACAAGAAAACACCACCTTTAGATTTAGAGCAAACTCAGATATAGCTTTTGTGTGTGTGTGCTTTGGCAATGTACAAGAAAACACCACCTTTAGATTTAGAGCAAACTCAGATACAGCTTTTGTGTGTGTGTGCTTTGGCAATGTACAAGAAAACATCTCCCTTTAGATTTAGAGTAAACTCAGATATAGTTCCATGTCCTGTTTTTGGATATGAAATAAGGTGTTTGTTTTTGACGAAAAAAATCTTTAATCTTTGTTTTAAAGTTATATAACAAAGAAAATTGAAGTTATTTCACAGTTCACTGGTTGACAGTGAGCTTGAATCCCTGGTTTTGTGCTAAATGTTGCATACTGTAGTCTATTTGGGCTTATATTTCTGACATTAGTGTTTAAGGTTTGTCATCTCGTCAACTGAACCAGATTTCTACCATTTCCTCATCTTCAGAACCATATTATTGGTAAAACTACTGAAGCTATGAATCTTTGCCCATCTAAATGTTGTCTGCAATAAACAAGTCAAGGGAATTCTAGCTGGATCCAATGCAGTGATATTTTGTCAAATTTGTTCCAGCAAATTCAGGTATTCAGACGAATCTGACTTCAGATTTGTCACTCCATTCATAAGTTATAACCCCTACTAAATTAAAGGAAAACTCAACTTTCTTAAGACTTGAAACCCTCTCCCCCTCGCCCTATTTGAGATAGGGTTTGCGATACCAGAATTTGATATGAGCCCTGATCATAGGCATCTTTGGTCTAGTTTTCATTCGGATCCGTTACTCCAGTTGCAAGTTATACTAAATTAAACAGAAAACTTAAATTTTTCCGGAATTAAAACCCACTCCCCCTTGTTAATTTTGAGCTAGGATCTTTATCTCAAAACTTGACATGTGTCATGGTCTTAGGCCTCTTTGGTTCAATTTTCATTCAGATCCATCGCTCCAGTCGCAAGTTACTCTGAATTAAACGAAAAACTGTTTTTAGCACGTAAAGCCCTCTCCCCGTTTTATTTGAGCTAGGGTCTTCATCTTTCAACTTGATGTGTCTCATGATCCTTGGCACCAAATCTGGCCATCAAAATTTTCATCCAAATCCAACCTGCGGTTCTCCCCCTTTACGTGATTACACAGACGGACGGACTTAGGTAGCCATGTTGGCTCACTGGATCCAAAAAAGGAAAACAATAGCATATCATCATCCAGGCATCATCACCTATTTGGATGGTGGAAAATATCCATCAAGATAGGTTTTTGAGATCTGTCTGTCTGTCCACCCGTCTGTGCAATCGAGTATAGCGGGAGAACCGCCAATCAGATTTGTATTAAAATTGAACTATTTGGATTAAAATTGAGCTTAATTAGGACGATGGGGCTTTAGGTGTTAAAAAAAATTCGAGTTTTTCATTTAATTCACTGTAACTTGCAAATGAAGAGATGAATTTCGATGAAAATTGAATAAGATGCCTAAGAGTATATATGCCTTGAGTTCTGGGATAGAGACCCAAGCTTAATTAGGGCGAGGGGAGGGGGCTTTAAGTGCTAAAAAATTGAGTTTTTTGTTTGACTCAGTTTAATTTGCGAATGAAGTAATGGATCTCAATGAAAGTCAAGCCAAATATGCCAAAACCATAAGACACATAATGTTTGGAAATGAAGACCCTAGCTTAATTAGGGGGAGGGGGCTTTAAGTGCTAAAAAAAGTAGAGTTTTTCATTTAATTCAGTGTAACTTGCGAGAGATCGATGGATCTCAGTGAAGATTGAACCAAAGGTGCCTAAAACCGTGGCAGGCATCAAGTTTTGAGATGAAAACCCTAGCTCAAATAGAACGAGGGGGAGTGGGTTTTAAGTGCTGAAAAAGTCAAGCTTTTGGTTTAATTTAGTATAACGTGCGAATGGAGCAACGGATCTAAATGAAAGCTAGATCAAAGATGACTAGAATCAGGGCTCATATCGAGCTCTGATATCACAAGTCCTATATAAAATAGGGCGAGGGGTAGGTGGTTTCAAGTTTTAAGAAAGTCGAGTTTTCCTTCAGTTTAGTAGGGTCTATAACTACTTCCACCCATGGCTTGCCCAAAGCCTAAAAATTACCCTTTTCCAAAATAAGTCATACTGAAGCAAACCTTCAACCAAATATTCCATCCCCAGAGAAAAATTACTTTGTATGGTACACGCGAGTGGGAGGACGGTTAATTTGGAAAAATTAGATCGCGTCTTAATTAATTTGATGTTTAGAAGGATATCATGTCTCAGAGCTCTTATTTTAAATTCCGACCGGACCAGGTGACATTGGAGGGTGAAACCTAAAACCTTGGAAAATGCTTAGAGTGGAGGGATCGGGATGAAACTTAGTGGGAAAAATAAGCACAAGTCCTAGATACGTGATTGACATAAACAGAACGAATTCACTCTCTTTTGAGGAGTTTGGGGAAGGGTTAATTCTGAAAAATTAGAAAAAATGAGGTATTTTTAACTGACGAAGGAGTAATCGGATCTTGAATTTCATCGGATGAAATTTAATATTTAGAAGGACCTCGTAACTCAGATATCATGTTTGAAATCCCGACCGGATCCAGTGTCATTGGGGGGATTTGGGGGGGGGACCGGAAATCCTGGAAAACGCTTAGAGTGGAGTGATCAAGATGAAACTTGGTGGGAAGGATAAGCACAAGTCCTAGATACGTGACTGACATAACTGAAATGGATTTGCTCTCTTTGGGGGAGTTGGAGGGGGTGTTAATTCGGAAAATTTACAAAAATTGAGGTATTTTTAACTTAAGAGCGGGTGACCGTTCGTGAGGTATTTTTGAATTTGATATTAAGAAGGAACTCATGTCTCAGATCTCTTACTTTCATCCCCGGCCAGTTCTGGTGACATCGGGGGAGAGTTGGAGGGGGACACCGGAAATCTTGGAAAACGCTTAGAGTGGAGAGATGGGGATGAAACTTGGTGGGTAGAATAAGCAAATGTCGTAGATACGTGATTGACGAAACCGGACTTGATATACTATCTTTGGGGTAGTTAGGGGAATCGAGTGCTTTGGCGAGTCCGGTACTTCTGGACGTGCTAGGACAATGGAAATTGATAGGCGTATTAGGGACCTGCACAAATTGACTTGATTAGGTTGATTTCCCCGATTCAACCATCTGGGGGTAAGGGAGAAGGGAGGAGGAAAAATTAGAAAAATGAGGTATTTTTAACTTGCGAGTGGGTAATCGGATCTTAATGAATTTTGATATTTGAAAGGACCCTGTGTCTCAGAGCTCTTATTTTAAATGCCAACCGTCATTAAGCCCCCGATTTTTCTTTTAAATTAATCTATTGATTCTTATAATTTTGCTAGAGCTCATGCCATATGAGCTCTTGGCTCTTCCGACCTCGTCACAAGTGCCATATGAGCTGTTAGCTATTGTTTTATTCCTTTTTTCTCAGAACATTTTCGACTTAGTCTCATGGTTTTTGCCACTTCATGGTGTGAAAACTGCTGCTAGAAATGGATAGGTTAGAACTTCTGCCGTATTGTCTTCTAGTATATTTAGATGTGTGCTTGCATCGTCCCTGCGTCCCCTTAAAAGTTTCGTTTCTTACGGTAATATTGGTTTGTCTTCTGTTACACATGCAGACGACGTTCTTCTTTTTGCCCTGACTCGCCGTGGATTGCTTTCCAATTTTACAATATTAACCAATGAACTATCTAAGATTGAACTGTCAGTTAGTGCGTCTAAATGCGAGTTTATTTGTTTTAATAGCTCTTATGTGGTCGCTCCATTCGTTGCTTGGACTGCAATTCTGCCATGTTCTTCTTTAGTTAGTGTGCTTGGTCTGTGTTTCGGTCCAACACTTTCCACTACCTTTTCATCCCTAGTGAGTCAAGCTGTGAAAAACCTACGCCTCGCTTACGGAAAAATATCCCCAAACAAAAGCCGTTACAACCGCAACGGTTTGTGCATAATTTATAATGCTTATTGTGCCCCTGTGCTTTTGTTTTTATCAGGCATGTCTCATCTGTTTCATAAGAAAAATCGCCATACTCTACTTGCGGCTTATTTCAGATATTGCAAATTCCTCCTTTGGCTTCCTAGCTTCCTAGATGGCACGAAAACAGAAAAATAATTACTCGATTTTGTATAATAGATATGCCTTCTTGGGTTCGGTCTTCCAGTGATGATTTATGTAAAAAGACTATCTACTTTATTCACGTTTACGACCCTCTTACTGCTCCTTTTTATTGAGCTTTGATTTCTCTTATTAAAAAAGTCTGCAACTGACTCACTTGGCTCCTTACTTTTACATTTGAGTTTTTTTTGTTGCTAAGGTTTTTACTTATTCAATCAGAGAATTAACTACTTTATTACCTTTTATCTGTTTTAAAGCCAATCCAAAGTTTATTTTTCTATTTTCAATATTTTTTCCACCATTCCGACATGTTTCTGAATAACCCAGTATTTTTTCAAGCATGCCAGATTTGACTGAACACTAATCGCCAGAAGTTCAAATCTACGTGCACTGTACTAATCCTGTCATATGATCTCTCTGATCCAATCAGAAGTTTTTGACTGCACTTAATTGTTTTGATAGTCTTTTCTTTCAAGCCGATGTATTGAAAATTGGTTCAGATTATTTTTTGGACTTCGTTGGGTGTCTACCAGCCAAATAAGGGAAAATAATATTTTTATTATTTTTTTTATAATTCCCACATATTTCAGAATAGCCGTGTATTTTTTCAAACGTGCCAGATTTGACTGAACACTAATCACCAGAAGTTCAACTCTACGCGCACTGTGTCAATCCTGTCATGTGATCTGTCTGATCCAATCAGGAGTTTTTTGACTGCACTTAATTGTTTTGAAAGTCTTTTGCTTTCAAGCCGTTGTGTTGAAAGTTGGTTAAGATTATTTTTTTTGGACTTCGTTGGGTGGGTACCAGCCAAACAATTTCCAAAAGAAGAATGACAGGGGACATTTTATAGGCAAGGGAAGGGGAGTAAGAAGGCTCCAGAATGGCTTTAAAAAAAGGTACCATAGACTTGATATCAGAAATATATATAATATATATATATATATATATATATATATATATATATATATATATATATACTAGCTGTTGGGGTGGCGCTTCGCGCCACCCCAACACCTAGTTGGTGGGGGCGCTTCGCGCCCCCCCAAGCCCCCCCCCCCGCGTGCGTAAGTCGTTACGCGCCATATTAGTTACGCACCATTGTAGTTGTGTCCCTATGTCCCACCTGTGAATATACATATATATATATATATATATATATATATATATATATATATATATATATATATATATAAAAATAAGTTGTCTGTCTGTCTGTCTGTGGTTCAGGTGACGTCATGTTTCTGTGTTGACTGACGTCATGAAATTAGTTGTCGTCATTTTTGCTATGACGGTGACGTCATTAATGGTATTTAAGACATGCGTTCACGGAAAAATGTTTAATTGTAAAATGACTGAAGAACCTACAATGGCAACAGCCGAGGAAGCTGCTCAAAGAGTCTATGCCAAAAAACTTGCGGCTGATAGAGAAAGTAAGAAAAGAAAGTGTGCCGAGGAATCACAAGAACAGCAAGAAAACAGGCTTGCAGCTGATAGAGAAAGTAAGAAAAGAAAGCGTGCCGAGGAATCACAAGAACAGCAAGAAAACAGGGTTGCGGCTAAAGAACGCAAAACCGCGCAGTTAGATGAAAATCCACCTGGAAAGCGAGAGTCAAAACATATCAAAACTGAAAATGATAGCGATGATGATTGGGTTTGGGATTTTGACTTGGATAAGGTCATCAATGCCTACCAGATTTAAGTTAAAAAACAAAGGTTCGGCGATTTGTACTTCATAGTGACGCTGAAAAATAAAGAAGAAGAAAAAACTGAAAAAATGTAAAAACTAAAAAAACTAAAAAGAAAAAACACTCAAAGATAAACTACAGACCGGGACACAAATGACGACCAACACAGAGGGAATATAAATGACGACCAGGAACCTCAAAGAAAAATTACAGACTGGGACACCCGGACACAAATCACGACCGGGAATATAAATGGCGACCGGGACGCAGGGACACAACTACAACAGGGACGCCGGGGGCACAGGCGGGATATATAATTGACGACTGAGACACAGGGATTGTTTGAATAGAAATTACAGACCGGGACCTCGGGACACAAATGACGACCGGGACACTGGGACACAGGGAATATAAATGACGACCGGGACACTCAAAGAGAAAATACAAACTGGGACACCAGGACACAAATGACGACCGGGACACAGGGAATATAAATGCTATTTATATGCACAGACAATGGGACAGCGAAGAATGTTGTATATTCGCATGTTTTACGTAGTTTAAAATATATATTTATATCTATCTCTATTCACAGGTGGGACACAGGGACACAGCTACAATGGCGCGTAACTTATATGGCGCGTAACGACTTACGCGCGCGGGGGGGCTTGGGGGGGGGCGCGAAGCACCCCACCAACTAGGTGTTGGGGTGGCGCGAAGCGCCACCCCAACAGCTAGTATATATATATATATATATATATATATATATATATATATATATATATATATATATATATATATATATATATGTTTTTAACTACGTAAAACTTGCGAATATACAACATTCTTTGCTGTCCCATTGTCTGTGCATATAAATAGATTGTCAGGTTTACCGACTCTTGAACATGCAACATATAATGGTCCATGGGAAAACAATCCGTACCCGGCGTCCCCGTTGTAGTTGTGTCCCTATGTCCCGGTCGTCATTTATATTCCCTGTGTCCCGGTCGTCATTTGTGTCCCGGTGTCCCGGTCTGTATATACATTCGTTTTTGAAATGGTCTTTTTTTTAGTTTTTAGTTTTTTACCTTTTTTTAGTTTTTTTAGTTATACCTCATGATTCTAATGATTGCCCTTGAGCTTTGTTGATGGTGATTGCTAATCGAATATTCCCTGTGTCCCCGTCGTCATTTATATATCCCCCTGTGCCCCCCGGCGTCCCCGTTATAGTTGATACTCCCTGTGTCCCGGTCGTCATTTGTGTCCCGGTGCTTTGTTGATGGTGATTGCTAATCGAACATTCCTTGTGTTCTGGTCGCTTTCTCTTTGAGTGTCCCGGTCGTCATTTATATTCCCTATGTGCCGGTGTCCCGGTCGTCATTTGTGTCCCGATGTCCCGGTCTGTAATTTCGTCAGTCGAAAACATGATGTCAGTTGACACAGAAACATGACGTCACCTGACAGACAGACACACAGACAGACAACTTATTTTTATATATATAGATATATATAAATATATATATATATATTTTCTTTTTAGTTTTTTTGTAGTTTTTACCTTTTTTAGTTTTTTTCTTCTTTTGTATTAATGCTAAAGCCAAGGTTCAAACCTGGAGCCTCTCGGACCTAGAACCTGAAACATAACGCTTTACCAACTCAGCTACTTCGGCTTGAATACATTAGTTTTGAGTAGCTTCCTCGGGTGTTGCCATTGTAGGTTCTTCAGTCATTTTACAATTAGAAATTTCTCTTTCAACGGTCTTCTTACAATTAAAAATTTGTCTTTGAACGATATTCTTAATTACCTGTGTCCTGGTCGTCATTTATATTCCCTGTGTCCCGGTCGTCATTTGTGTCCCGGTATCCCAGTCTGTAATTTCTCTTTGAGTGTCCCGGTCGTTATTTATATTCCCTCTGTCCCGGTCGTCATTTGTGTCCCGGTCTGTAATTTCTCTTTGAGTGTTTTTTCTTTTTTGTATTTTTTAGTTTTTTACATTTTTTCTTTTTTCAGTTTTCTTTTTCTTCTTTATTTTTCAGCTTCACTATGAAATGCATATCGCCGAACCTTTGTTTTTTTAACTAAAATCTGGTAGGCATTGATGACCTTATCCAAGTCAAAATCCCAAACCCAATCATCATCGCTATCATTTTCAGTTTTGATATGTTTTGACTCTCGCTGTCCAGGTGGATCTTCATCTAACTGCGCGGTTTTGCGTTCTTTAGCCTCAAGCCTGTTTCCTTGCTGTTCTTTTGATTCCTCGGCACGCTTTCTTTTCTGACTTTCTCTATCAGCAGTAAGTTTTTTGGCATAGACTCTTTGAGCATCTTCATCGGCTTTTGCCATTGTAAGTTCATCAGTCATTTTAAACTTAAACATTAATAGATTTCTACGTGAACATATATGTCTTAAATATCTTTAATGACGTCACCGTCATAGCAAAAATGACGACAACCAACTTCATGACGTCAGTGGACACAGAAACATGACGTCACCTGACAGACAGACACACAGACAGACAACTTATTTATATATATATACTAGCTGTTGGGGTGGCGCTTCGCGCCACCCCAACACCTAGTTGGTGGGGGCGCTTCGCGCCCCCCCCCCAAGCCCCCCCGCGCGCGTAAGTCGTTACGCGCCATATTAGTTACGCGCCATTGTAGTTTTGTCCCTATGTCCCACCTGTGAATAAAGATAGATATATATATATATATATATATATATATATATATATATATATATATATATATATATATGTTTTTAACTACGTAAAACTTGCGAATATACAACATTCTTTGCTGTCCCATTGTCTGTGCATATAAATAGATTGTCAGGCTTACCGACTCTTGAACATGCAACATATAATGGTCCATGGGAAAACAATCCGTATTCAGATCTATACCTCATGATTCTAATGATTGCCCTTGAGCTTTGTTGATGGTGATTGCTAATCGACGATTCCCTGTGTCGCCGTCGTCATTTATGTATCCCCGTGTGCCCCCCGGTGTCCCGGTCGTCATTTATATTCCATGTGTTCCGGTCGTCATTTATGTCCCGGTGTCCCAGTCTGTGAATTCTCTTTGAGGGTCCCGGGCGTCATTGATATTCCTTGTGTCCGGGTGTCCCGGTCGTCATTCGTGTCCCGGTGTCCCAGTCTGTATATACATTCGTTTTTGAATTGGTCTTTTTTTAGGTTTTAGTTTTCTGCCTTTTTTTTAGTTTTTTTAGTTATACCTCATGATTCTAATGATTGCCCTTGAGCTTTGTTGATGGTGATTGCTAATCGAACATTCTCTGTGTCCCCATCGTCATTTATATATCCCCCTGTGCCCCCCGGCGTCCCCGTTGTAGTTGTGTCCCTGTGTCCCGGTCGTCATTTATATTCCCTGTGTCCCGGTCGTCATTTGTATTCCGGTGTCCCAGTCTGTATATACATTCGTTTTTGAAATGGTAAATGATGAAATAAATTTTTGTATTTTTCCCCTTTTTTTCTTTTTAGTTTTTTTTGGTTTTTCATTTTTTTAGTTTTTTTAGTTTTTTTTTCTTTTTAGTTTTTTTTATTTTAATTTTTTTAGTTTTGTTTTTCTCCTTTATTTTTCTTTTTGTTTCCTTTTTTAGTTTTTTTTATTTTTTAGTTTTTTAGTTTTTTAGCTTTTTTAGTTTTTTTATTAGTTTTTAGTTTGTTTTTTTCTTTTTAGTTTTTTTTGTAGTTTTTACCTTTTTTTTTTAGTTTTTTTTACTTATGTCCTGGTCGTCATTTATACTCGCTGTGTCCCGGTCGTCATTTGTGATGGTTTGTTGACGGTGTTTTGTTGATGGTGATTGCTAATTGAACATTCCTTGGGTCCCGGTCGCTTTCTCTTTGAGTGTCCCGGTCGTCATTTATATTCCCTATGTGCCGGTGTCCTGGTCGTCATTTGTGTCCCAATGTAATTTCGTAATTTCGTCAGTCGAAAACATGACGTCAGCCGACACAGAAATATGACGTCACCTGATCCACAGACAGAAAGACAGACAACTTATTTTTATATATATAGAAGATATATATATATATATATATATATATATATATATATATATATATATATATATATATATTTACCTATATATCTATATATATATATATATAAATAAGTTGTTTGTCTGTTGACTGACGTCATGTTTGTGCATCGACTGACGTCATGTTTGTCGACTGACGTCATTATAAGGATTGAGCTGTATGTCGCCATGAAGTTGTTTGTGGACTGACGTCATGTTTGTCGACTGACGAAATTACAGTTCGGCACACAAATGACGACCAGGACACTCAAAGAGAAATTACAGATTTTTACAAATATATATATATATATATATATATATATATATATATATATATATATATATATATATATATATATATATATATATATATGTTTACACAGGTTCACAGGGACACAACTATCTATATTCACAGGTGGGACACAGGGACACAACTACAATGGCGCGTAATTAATATGGCGCGAAAAAAGCTAAAAAAAAAAGAAAAACCTAAAATGAAAAAAACTAAAAAAAAAGGAAAAAAATAAAAAAGGTAAAAAACTAAAAAGAAAAAAACACCGGGACACAAATGACGACCGGGACACAGAGAATATAAATGACGAACGGGACACAGGGACACAACAACAACGGGGACGCCGGGGGACACAGGGGGATATATAAATGACGACGGGGACACAGGGAATGTTTGATTAGCAATCACCATCAACAAAGCTCAAGGGCAATCATTAGAATAATGGGGTATAGATCTGAATACGGATTGTTTTTCCCATGGACAATTATATATTGCATGTTCAAGAGTCAGTAAACCCGACAATCTTTTTATATGTACCGACAATGGGACAGCGAAGAATGTTGTATATTCGCAAGTTTTGCGTAGTTAAAAACATATATATATCTACCTATATTCACAGGTGGGACACAGGGACACAACTACAATGGCACGTAACTAATATGGCGCGTAACGACTATATACACATAGAATAAATATATACACATAGAATAAATACTTGAAGTAGTACTTGAAGTAATACTTAAGTACAATTTTGGCAAGTACTTGATATTTGATACTTAAGTAAGAATTTGGAAAGTACTTATTACTTGATATTTAAGTAAAAAAAACAATGAGTACTTAATACTTGATACTTAAGTAAAAATTTGGAGTACTTGTTGCAGCACTGGTCTGAATCAATGGGCCTACCACATGTCTCATTTTATAAGAGGGTTTTTATCAGTAGATTGAGGGGGGGGGGTGTGAAATACTATTTAAAACTCTTAGGACGATCTTTGCCGTCGGCCTACTATAATTGTAATAAGAATCCCGACATGCATGGGTTGATCTAGTAGCCTAGTTAGGTATTGGGTAAATAGGCTAGTTGGTCTCTGGGCCAAAGTTCTGTGACATCTTAAAGAAAGCCAGGTAAATGTTAAGTTTCCTTCCAAACTGTCTGAAGTGCGTATTAGTACATATAGCAAGATTCTGATGATTGCATATTGTTTCTTTGTTATCATTAGAGAAGTGCATTCATTTGTGGTTGACCCTCCTCCATGAGGCAAACTAAAAATGCATCAACTGGGCCTGCTTACAGGTAACATTACCTATAGAGCAAAGCACATTAGTCCATGAGCCCTGTGGGTTGTGGGACAAGGTCTGTATTCTATATTCATTCAACAAAGAGTAATCAAACTAAAAAAAAAAAACAAGCTTTATTTAATAAGTATAGAATACAAACCTTGCTTCACTACCCACATGGCTCATGGACTAATATGCTTTTCTCTATAGGTAATGTTACCTGTGAGCAAGCCCACGTTACTCATTTTTAGTTTGCCCCATGGAGGAGGGTCAACCAGAAATGGATACAATTCTAGAATTTGTATTTCTAAGTGCTTTAAACCAGAAATTATGCTTCTTTGCAGCATAGTTTCCAGTTTAGAGCACTTGGAACAAAACTAAACATTTACCGAAAGCAGTTGGACTAGCCTAAGTGCAGTTAATTTCAACATTTGACATTTCAGTCAATTCATTGAAACTCAATTTACCTGACTCTACAACTCCAACACCAGATGAATTTTACCTTAAGCGCCCTAGCTTGCATACCCAGAGATTGCCTTAATAGTGTGCAGGGCCTAGTGCAGCCACTACTGTGCAGGGCCTAAGATGATGGTCATAATGTAGCAGGAGCATAATAAGTTATTTGCAATTGGAATACATAATTAAATCATAGAGTGTGTGCTTCAGTTTCTTTCCAGGAGAAAGCAAAGGATGAAAATATTTGGAAAAAATGTACAGGTATTCTTTTGATAAGAAGTGAAAGTATTAAGTAGAGTGCTCTATGGAACCATCTTGGGACCAACACTATTTAACATTTATATTAATGACACATAAACCACAGTCAAAAATAAATTAAGTCTTTACACTGATGATTCATTGGATTGGTTGATACACCTGATAAGAGAGCCTCTATGCAGAGTGACCTATGGGTACTTTCCCCACGGGCAACTTTGTGAAGGCTCAAGTTCAATGTAAATAAATGTTGAACAATCCACTTTGGAAAGAAAATGAGAAATACTCTTATCATATGCTAGGGATGGACATATCAAGACAGACTATCATCTTGTCTGAAGTTGGGAAAGACTTGAAGGTCATAGTTGATAAAGAATTAAAATTCACTATGCACACACAGACAGCTGTACCCAAATTACTCCAAACCCTTGGCATTATAAGAAGAACAATCACTAGTATGTCACCTATGGTGATGACTAAATTATATAAGGTATTGGCCAGGCCTATTTTGGAGTTTGGCATGTGTGTTGCTAGCCCCTTCAACAAAGATGACCAGCAGAAGTTTGAATCAGTTCAGAGATGGGCTACAAAAGCAGCTGATGGTTGTAAATACTTAAACTACTCATCCTGTCCAAAGAAACTGAAACTCCCCACTCTCGTCTAGAGATGTAAAAAGGGTGATATTATCATGATGCATAAGCTCCTGAATTCTGACTTTATTAAATAAGCCATTTCTACTTAACCAATCTGCCAGAACTAGGGGGCATAGTCAGAAACTATATCAGAAGAGAGCTGCCACTAGACAGCACAATAACAGTTTAGTAAGTTTGTGGAATTTGCTCACTGAAGAAGTGGTCACTACTCACAGTACTGCTGCCTTTAACCCTTTGATGCCTGAATTATGAAAAAAGAATGGTAAAAATATTTCGGCCGTTTCCAGGCTTCGTTATGACCTATTCCACGACAGAAATGGCAAGAAAAAAAATGTATTGATAAAGATGATGAAATAAAAAAATGGTTCCCACAGGAACCATCCGGCAATCATGGCACAAAAACACTCTGATCGGCTACATAGTGTGGTAAGTCAGAAAACAATTCCTGTTGGGTGTGAAACACAAGGACACTTCATATTTTACGCATTTCACTTTGGAATGAGCTTGTACACATACTCTGCATCTCTGTTTGCTCTCTATCCAAGCCGGGAAGTGCCCCTTTCCATCGAGTCTTGTCGAATCTGGGGGGCGACAAGTATAATTTCTTTTTTTCTGAGAGTTGGTATCTGCGTCACTGAGAGGTCTACCTCTCTTTGGTGTTGCCAAAGATGCACCAGATAGAAGTGCACGTGCCACATCTGTCTTGAACTGTAGCAGGTTCATTGGTTTCTGCCCAGCAGCAAGACACCTGCGGTATAAGAGCCAGCCATTCACAACGGAGAGGTCAAACAAGAAGAAGAAGATCCTCATGTACCATTTGCTCCGTGACTTGAAGTCGATCCTGTAAAGCTCCAGCAACATGTCGGCAAGATCTACACCACCCATAAAGCGGTTGTACTCCTTCACACAATATGGTCGCTTGACATCGGCATACTCTTTTCGTTTACCATCCCACCACCTACACGTATCTTCTGGGTCTAGGGCGGCATAGGTTGAAATCAAGTGGACTGGCTTATTGTCATACCGCTTCACCACAATGGCATTCGACTGCCTTTCCACTCGCCAGTCGTAAGAGCCTCTTCCTCGGGCTTTCAATTTGCTGTCGGATTCCAAAGCACAGCCTTTCAACCTGTTTGCCCTCACTGTGGCCAGTGTAAGTATGCCCTGATCACTTAGTGTTTGTGCCAAGTCTAACGAGGAGAACCAATTGTCAAAGAATAGCTTGTAATTTTTGTGCTTGGGTATTCCTCTTGCAAGCCGCAGGACAAAATCAGCTCCAACTCCCAGGTCACTGACATCAACCGACCCCTTACCCGTATACATTTCAAAGTCGTAAACGAAACCACTCTCCCCAGCCCTTGAGATGAACTTATAACCCCACTTATGCGGTTTCTTGGGATTGTACTGCTTCAACGAAATCCTCTGTTTTGTCGGCACAATTTGCTCGTCTACTGCCTGGTGTTCTTCTGGGGGTATCTTCATAAAGTTATCTCTGATCATCTCTATCAGAGGACGAACTTTGTGGATCTTGTCGTGCCCAGGGTCTCCTCGTGGTTTCTGGGTAAGATTGTCGTTGAAATGAAGATACTTTTTGATCTGCTCGAATCTGTCACGCGACCTGGCATCAGCTATTACAGGGTAGCGCGTTTCGTTTGACCAGTAACTGCGGTATGACGGCATTTTCACTATTCCTGTGAATTCAAGGATCCCTAAGAAGCATTCCACCTCGGCAGATGAAACTCCAAATTCTTTGGCATCTTTTTGAAGAGCGTAAATTTTCGTTTGGTCACGTATATGGTTGACCACGCCTTGGTCAAAAAACAGCCTGACAAATTCCAGGGGTGTCTTGCCACTCATTTCTTGGTCGACGACAAGATGATCCTTCCACGCAGCATCTGGCTGCACGAAATCCACTTTTCTTCAAGCAAGGTCCCGTCGCTTGTTTGGTTTCGAAGCAGCAGTGTCTGAGCTCGTGGCATTTTGTCTGGCGATCTCGACGTCCTCATGGTCATCCTCACCGTTGTGGTCGTCAGCTTCAATTCGACCGCTTTCTATTTCTTCTTCAATCTCTTCTTCCTGCGGGCTATTATCAGGATCAGGAAGGAGAAAACTAGGATCAGATGGGTCCTCATCTTCATCAGACAGATCTTCGAGGTCGGAGTTGTCTTCCGGGCAAAGAATAAAATTCAGAGCCTGTGCTAATGACACGGGGCGTGTTCGAAGTCTTCGCTGGACAGCCGAATACTCATCTTCCACAGTTTTTGATGTACTCGGAGAAGGCTGGTCCATTTCTGCAGTGTAAAAAATATATTTGGTAACAGTCTAGTAGGGGAGACCGGGGTTGACCCGGACACGGGGTTGATCTGGACAGTCAAGTGTGGACACCAAGCGGTTTAGTAAAAATTCTCAAAAAATCACGAAAGGTGCACCATCTACTGCCCTATTATCAAACCAGTTTGGATCTAGATACACGCAGCCATTTGTTTGTATTTTGCAAAAAGTGTTTTTTAAGGTAAGAATTTTTTCAAGGGTCCCTCTTTGGAGTTTAATAGAGTGGACCAGGCTGCTGGATTTGCAATGACATTTTTTCAGGAGAAAAGTAGCTCACATAGAAAGATTCTAGAGCAGTTTATTGAGCGCCATCTATTTGATTTTTTTTCAAATCACTTTGACGTCGCACGAGGACACATGGGGTTAGGCCGGACACGGCGATTGGGGGTTGGTTCGGACATTTTTTTTTTATCTGTCCGAACCAACCCCGTCTCTGAAAGGTTGGTATTTAGGGTAGAAAATACACGTATGAATGCTTGAAAATAAGTATTTCTACTAAGCAAGTACAGCAGTTCGCATTAGGAATATATTTTAGTGGTATACTAAGCGGTCTTTGAGTAAAATCTCAGCTCGTACCAACTCCGGTGAATGGTGTGTCATTTTAAAGCTTTTTTGTCATTTTATATAGCTGAAGTACTGTTTTTTACTTTTTATACTTTTATGCATATTTGAAAAAAAAAAGAAGTCGAAATCTAATGGTTTAGCATGGTGTCCGAACCAATACTGGGGCCGTCCGATCCAACCCCGTGGGTAGGGGTTGTTTCGGACATTTCAAAAAAATGAAAAAAAAATAAAAATCTTTTTTTCCTTTTTGTAGAAAAATCTGAAAAAAATCTCGAAGGTAGTCCTAACAGATACGCATTTGGAGAAAAGTCAATGGCTTAGAAGATATGCCGTTTCAAAAAATTGCGTCCGGGTCAACCCCGGTCTCCCCTACATTGTTATTGACGACGGCAACTCCACCAGTTCTTGTCTAGATGGCTCTTCCGAGCGATAAAATTCGGAGCTATGCATGCCGGATGGTTCCTTGAAGCCACAGAACATGGTCGAGACATGGTCGAGCTCTCAAAATTTGATTCCAATGGTGTAAAGCAACTGTTTTCATGATATCTAGACATCTCACACTCTATACGGCTTACTGTCTCATCTGGTCTCGCTACCGCCGGATGGTTCCCAGAGGAACCACGACGTTGGGGGTCGTTTCTATCCTCTGGTTTTCCAGCTATAGGAGTGTATGATAGCTCATCTGAACAAACAAAACGTCCTCTTTCTAAAACTTTTGGAATGAAAACTCTAGCACAATAAACAATAAAGTTATTCACAAAAAAGTATTTTCACCATTCAGGAAAAACAAGCAAGGCTAGAGGGCACAGGTTCAAACTTCATTACCTCACACAAGGGTGACAGATTATGGACTAAGAAAAATACAAACCTGTCTAGGTAGATCAGATTGAGACAATGGCAAACGGATTGACGTTCATAGGTCAAACGGTCAGGATTAAAATAAATTAAAAAAGTTCATGGTTCCTGAGGGAACCTTCAGGCATCAAAAGGTTAAGAGAGCTGTTGATGGAGAATAGTCATTGAAGTCATGGTGAACTGAGTTTGATGCTGTTGAGATGTCCAACCATCAGTATCACTATCCAGCAATTCTACAGGATTTAATCCTTATTTTGCTGGACAATGTGATTTGAGGCAATAATGTAGCCTCCAGCAGGAGCAGTAACAATGTGATTCCTAGGGTTCAGCAGGAATGTTGTGGTATTGGCCAGACAGCAGTATTTACAGATGAGCCACCAAACTGCATAATAGTCTATAAGCTAATTAATTAATTGGGGAGAATAATATTATACTAAATAGAAAAACTAAAGATTACAAAGTAGAATGGGGATAGGGTGTCACAAGGAGTCCCAGGTTAGGGTTAATTAAAAAGACTAAAGAAATCAAAGAAAAGGACAATTTTCTGGTATCCAGGGCCAAAAGACTTTAATGCAGTGTTTCAACTCATGTATAGACATGTGTCTGGCCAGGAATCAGCTTCTAGGAAGCTACCATTCCCATGAAGAATTCAGTGCATAGCTAAAACTACAAATTTAATTTCAAATAGATTACAGTTGTCATTTCTAGCCAATTAAGAGGGCTAACGTGCGTAAAACCTTCAAAATTGTAATTCTTGTTTTACTATCACAAGATAATGGATAAGACATGCCAAACAATTGCCTTCGTGTGCTTCACTGTAATGTCTGATATAGCATATTTGCCTAAAATCGAAAAAAACCCAACAATTAATGAGAAAATAAAAATTAAATTTCAGTTTAAAACTGTAAACATAGATGATTAAAATAGTGGAACTTGACACATTCTGATTGGCTGTAATCAAAAATCCTAGACTTTGAGTCCTAGAGTCTAGAACTGGAAGCTTAGTTGTAACTTGTCTAGCCAAGCACCAAATTTTACTTGCAACAGTAGCTGTCTAGACATTTATGCCTAGGAATTGATGATCTAGGACTGATCTAGTACACTTAGAATTCCCAACCATACATTCCATGGCCTTTTCTGTGAGGCTCTTGCAAAGTCACAAAATCACTCATTCAATTGGAATGTTAACATATTTTGCCATATAAGTGTTGGGGCCTAGTAAGGTCCCACCACTTATCACCCCCAAATGCAGGCATTGTGTATACCTACCTCAAGTTTTACTTAGAGCAGCTAAAGATCAGGATCTAGTTTACTATCCCATCCATACATAAAAAGATCAGTTAAATTCTACATTTTAGATTTTTTTTTTTTTTGAGGGGTCAATCTATTGGTGTTTAGATGACCGTGCTACCTAAAAGACAAATATATGGTAAGATACTCAGTAGTTAAACTGCTAATCACCTCTTGAACAGTAAAATCTACTATTCTTCTTATACATTCTATTATCTTAAATCACACTTGCTAGCAATAGGATGAATCATGTGTCCACCAGCTTCAGTGATGATAGTTAGTCCTCTCTGAGTTCCCGTGCAGTGGTCCAGGGGGTTTATTGAGCCACTTACTGTTCGCTGATGACTTTTAACCGTCGATGCAGATAGAGGTCACTGTTTTTTCATTGAGGGAGTTCTGCAAACTGACAACTCCATTTGAGAAGAGTTTTGTTCCTCAGTCTGGTATTTGCTTGTTTCTGGAGAAACTTATGAGGGTGACCATGAGTTCTCCATGAATTCTCTAGTTTGAAAGGGCCAGGAATGATATCCTCAGCATTTAGAAGCTTGTATGCTGTTATCACATTGCCTTGTTTGCATCTATGTGTTAAGGGTGGTATTCTGAGCTGACATAGACAGGGTAGATAAGGGACATCTTAGAGGTCTTTAATACATTTTGTTACAAGTTATATCTTATCTTGTAACTGTTATAAGTTACCTGAGTTACGAGGTCCTTCTAAATATGAAATTTCATTAAGATCCAATCACTCCTTTTTTAAGTTAAAAATACCTCATTTTTTCTAATTTTTCAGAATTGTCCTTATAGTATCTATAGTATATTGTCCGTATCTAGGAATTGTCCTTATTTTTCCCACCAAGTTTCATCCTACTCTAAGCGTTTCCCAAGATTTTAGGTTTCCCCCTCCAACTCCCCCCAATGTCGCCAGATCCGGTCGAGATTTGAAATAAGAGCTCTGAGACACAATATTCTTCTAAATGTCAAATTTCATTAAGATCCAATCACCTGTTTGAAAGTAAAAATACCTCATTTTTTCTAATTTTTCGGAATTAACTGTCCTCCCACTCCCCACTAGATGGTCGAATCGGGGAACCGACTATTTCTAATTTAATCTGGTCTGGTCCCTGATACGCCCGCCAAATTTCGTCGTCCTGGCTTATATGGAAGTGCCTAAACTAGCAAAACCGGGACTGACAGACAGACCGACCGACAGAATTTACGATTGCTATATGTCACTTGGTTAATACCAAGTGATATAAAAATTGTAAGGGTTTAAAAAAATTATGTAATTGAGGGATAAATTGATGAGTATTTATGGAAGTCGATTTCCCTTTTAAGAACCTTTGGTCTCAGAAAAGCCGAATTAGTGCAAAACCAATCAATGTAAGGCTGTGGAGTCGGAGTCGAGAGTTGTGGAGTCTGAGTTTTAGTAAATTTTTACTGAATAAAGTAATAGTTAAGAGTCAATATATAAAAAATATCTGGAGTCAGAGTCGGTTATATGAAATCTACATAAATTAAGCTTTAAAACAGGGCTGTTGAGTCGAAGTTTTAGTAAATTTTCCCTGAATGGAGTCGGAGTTGGAATTGGGATATTGAAAATGTCTAGCGTCTGAGTCGGTTATAGGCCTAAATTGTAAAATCTAGTTAAATAAGGTTTCAAAACAGGACTGTGGAGTCGGAGACGTGGAGTCAAGAGTTTTTGTATATTTTTTCTGAATGATGTCGAAATTGGAGTCAGTAAATTGAAAACGTCTGGAGTCGGTTATGACTTACAACCAACTCCACAGCCCTGCATTACTACAAAAATGAATTCAGAAAATTTTAATGCAAAAATATAACACTAGAAATTGAATATTCCCGTAACTGTAGCGTTTCAAAAAAGAACAAGAAGAATTTATAGCTTCTCACACCAAATGATTTATAGGCCTAAGTTAATATTTTAACCAGCAATAAATTTTTCTTTTTAATTAACTCACTTTTTGTTTAATGAACTTGGCCAAGAGCCATCAGATCAGTTTATACAATGACTATTGGGTATTGCTTTAATTAAAAGCATTTATTTAAATAGTGCTGTAGTTTGAGTTGAACGAGGGTTGAGTTAGAAGGGATTGAGTTACACGCATACCATGTATATGATCTAACTTGTGATAAATATATTTGCATCATTCCTATGTTAGCTCTTGCTTACTAGACCCTTTTCAGGAGCCAAAAATTAACTCGTGACTTCCGAGTTAAAAACGCTTGGAACAAGAATAGTTAAGCAGTTAGTCTAAATTAATAGATATATTGGCTTTGTTCCAATCTTAAAACTTAACTCAGAGTAGCTTCTAACCCCTCCTAAAGTTTATTAAATAAAAAAAAGTTTTTTAAAATTGAAAAAGTAAGGAGTGACATTGAAGCTTAAAACAAATAGAAATTATTCCGTGTATGAAAGGTGCTGTCCCCTCCTCAGCGCCCAACTATTTACGCTAAAATTTTCAATTGTTTTAAAAAGTAAAACTGTGTTGAAGAGTCAAACTTTAGCGTAAAGAGCAGGGCGTTGAGGAGGGGACAGCCACTTTCATATACGGAATACTTTCTGTTCGTTTTAAGTTTTAATGTCGCTCCTTACTTTCAGTTAAAAATCTATTCAGCCTTTTTCAGACTAAATGGCTTTCTAAAAGTTTTGATCCGACGATTTTGAAAAAAGGGGCAGGAGAGGGGGCCTAGTTGCCCTCCAATTTTTTTTGCTTACTTAAAAAGACCACTAGAGCTTTTAATTTTTTTTACGAACGTTTTTATTACTAATAAATATAAGTAACTTCTATATTCGCATGTTTTTATTACGCATACGAGGGGGGTTTCAATCCCTCGCTCTTTACACTAAAGTTCGAACTTTGTTCCAGTTCTTTAAGAATGACCCCTGAATCACAAAGGCCGTTTAGTTAGAATAAATAGCTCTTTTGAAATTACTAAAAATATGGTAGCGTAAAAACCGAGGTGTTAAGGAGAATACAAACCCCCTCATATACGTAATAATTTCAGTTTGTCTTAAAATTTAATGTTGCTCCTTACTTTCAGCTGAAAAAACTTTTTTTATTTAATTTCTCATTGTTGTTTTTTAAATAATGCAGGAAAATCCAGCTTCGTAGAAATTCTCTTCTCCCATGATAAATTCCTCCATGGAAAGATCCTCCCACATAAAACTCCAGACCCCCTCCACCATCAACAGAAAAAATCCCCCTAAAAACGTCTGTATACTTCCCAATAACTAATACTATATGCAAACAATAGGCAGAGTTCATAACTTGCAGCCCAGCGTAAAAACCGAGGTGTTAAGGAGAATACAAACCCCCTCATATACGTAATAATTTCAGTTTGTCTTAAAATTTAATGTTGCTCCTTACTTTCAGCTGAAAAAACTTTTTTTATTTAATTTCTCATTGTTGTTTTTTAAATAATGCAGGAAAATCCAGCTTCGTAGAAATTATCTTCTCCCATGATAAATTCCTCCATGGAAAGATCCTCCCACATAAAACTCCAGACCCCCTCCACCATCAACAGAAAAAATCCCCCTAAAAACGTCTGTATACTTCCCAATAACTAATACTATATGCAAACAATAGGCAGAGTTCATAACTTGCAGCCCCTCGCCCGATGACTGTGGAGGACCAAGTCGTCCTCAGTTATTAGATTTTTCGAGTATGCTGAACAAAATGGCTATCTCAAAATTTTGATCCGGTGACTTTGGGAAAAAATTAGCGTGGGAGGGGGCCTAGTTGCCCTCCAGTTGTTTGGGTCACTTAAGTAGGGCTCTAGAACTTTTCATTTCCATTAGAATGAGCCCTCTTGCAACATTCTACAACCACTGGGTCGATACGATCACCCCTGAAAAAAAAAAGACACACAATCTTGATCTTTCTTCTGGCAAAGAATACAAAATTCTACATTTTTGCAGATAAGAGCTTGAAACCTCTACAGTAGGGTTCTATGATATGCTGAATCTGACGGTGCGATATTCATTTAGATTCTATGAATTATAGGTGAGGTTTCCCCCTTTTTTCGAAAACAAGGCCAATTTTTGCAGGCTTGTAACTTTTCATGGGGAAGACTAACCTTGATTAAGCTTATACATTTCAGCATTAAAATCCGATTCTTTTGATGTATCTACTGGTATCAAAATTCCATTTTTTAGAGGATCCCTTACTATTGAACCGGGTCACTCCTTACTACAGCTCGTTACGACGAACTGTTTGATAACTACAATGCAGCTGTCATAGACCCTTGGAAGAATACAAGTTACGAAATTAGGGGAAATCTCATAGTCTCTTTTACTTAGTCAATCGGAATAAGTTAATTAATTATATTGCATATTAAAGGAAACCAAATGAATTGAAAGCAGTGCTGTCACTTACTTGAAGTACTACTTAAGTAAAATTTTCCATTGCTTGTACTTGTACTTAAGTAAAACTCTAGGGTGTAGTTATTACTTGATACTTAAGTAAGATTACTAAATACTTATTACTTAAGATATTGATAATGTGCTTGTTTTTCAAATACTTTACCTTTGACACAAAAATTTTTTGTGCGTGTGCTTTCGCAATGTACAAGAAAACATTGCCTTTGGATTTAGAGTAAACTCAGATATAGCTCCATGTCCTATTTTTGGATGTGAAATAAGGTATTTGTTTATGACGAAAAAAATTATAGTATGATTATCACTTGGTTTAATTTTGTTTAAAATTTATATAATAAAAAAAAAATTATTTCACAGTTCACTGGTCGACAGGGAGCCAACATCCTTTGTTTTGTGCTAAATGTTGCATACTGTAGTCAATTTGGGCTTATGTTTCTGACATTAATGTTTAGGTTTTGTCATCTTGTCAACTTATCCAGATTTCTACCATTTCATCATCTTCAGGACCATGTTATTGGTAAGACTACTGAAGCTATGAATCTTTACCCATTTGTCTGCAATAATGTTGTCTGCAATAAATAAGTCTGTGGAATTCTAGCTGGATCCAATGCAGGGGTATTTTGTCAAATTCATTCCAGCAAATTCAGGTATTCAGACAAATATGACTTCAGATTTGTCACTCCATTCTAAAGTTATAGGCCCTACTAAATTAAAGGAAAACTCAAATCTGTTAAAACTTGGAACCCTCTTCCCCTCGCCCTATTTGAGATAGGATTTGTGATACCAGAACCTGATGATCCTAGGCATCTTTGGTCTAGCTTCCATTCGGATCCGTTGCTCCATTCGCAAGTTATACTAAATTAAACAGAAAACTTAAATTTTTTCAGCAATTAAAACCCACTCCCCCTTGTTATATTTGAGCTAGGGTCTTCATCCTAAGACTTGATACGTGTCATGGTCTTAGGCCTCTTTGGTTCAATTTTCATTCAGATCCATCACTCCAGTCGCAAGTTACTCTGAATTAAACGAAAAACTTTTCTTTAGCAGGTAAAGCCCCCTTCCTCTTGTTCTATTTGAGCTAGGGTCTTCATCTTATGTGTCTCATGGTCCTTGGCACCTATGGTTCAATTTTCATCCAAATCCGGCCGGCGGTTCTCCCGCTATACTCGATTGCACAGACGGACGGACAGGTTTTGCAACGTCTTAGGTAGCCATGTTGGCTCATTAGATCCAAAAAAAGGAAAGAATAGTATATCATAATCCAGGCATCATCAACTATTTTGATGGTGGAAAAAATCCATCAAGATAGGTTTTGGGGATCCGTCTGTCCGTCCGCCCATGTTTGCGATCGAGTGTAGCGGGAGAACCGCCGGTCGGATTTGGATTAAAATTGAACTATTTGGGTTAAAATTGTGGTTAATTAGGGCGATGGGGAGGGGGCTTTAAGTTTGAAAAAAAATTTAGTTTTTCGTTTAATTCAGTGTAACTTGCGAATGGAGAGACGAATTTCGATGAATGAAAAAAAATCCCTAAGAGTATGATACGTATTGAGTTCTGGGACGGACACCCTAGCTTAATTAGGTCGAGGGGAAGGGGGCTTTAGGTGCTGAAAAAGTTGACTTTTTCGTTTAACTCAGTTTATCTTGCGAATGAAGTAATGGATCTCAATGAAAAGTACGCCAAAGATGCCAAAAACCTTAAGACACATGATGTTTGGAGTTGAAGACCCTAGCTTAATTAGGGTGAGGGGAGAGGGCTGTAAGTGCTAAGAAAAGGTGAAGTTTTTCATTTAATTCAGTTTAACTTGCGAGTGGAGTGATGTATCTCAATGAAAATTGAACCAAAGATGCCGAAAGAGAACCAAAATAGAACGAAAGAGATTCTAATAGAACGAGGGGGAGTGGGTTTTAAGTGCTGAAAAAAGTCGAGCTTTTTGTTGAATTCAGTATAACTTACGAATGGAACAACAGATCCGAATGAAAGCTAGATCAAAGATGCCTAGGATCAGGGCCCATGTCGAGCTCTGATATCACAAGCCCTATCTCAAATAGAGCAAGGGGGAGGGGGTCTCAAGTTTTAAGAAAGTTGAGTTTTTCTTCAATTTAGTAGGACCTATAACTAATTCCACCCATGGCTTGCCCAAAGCCAGGAAATAACTCCTTTTTCCAAAATGAGCCATACTGAAGCCAACCTTCAACCAAATATTCCATCCCCAGAGAAAAATTACTGATTTTATTCCTTTTTTTGCCGGGAGATTTCCGACTTAGTCTTATGGGTTTTGCCACTTCATGGTGTGTAAACTGCTGCTAGAAATAGATAAGTTGTAACTTCTGCAGTTTGACCAACCATATGGAAAACATCTGAATCAGCGGGCTTGCTGCAGGCCCGTGATTTTATAATTTATGTGTGTAGGGAGTTTTACCGACCATCTGAATTGACTACGCAGCATGCGGCTTGCCTGAGTAAAAACCAGCCATTGGATGTAGATGCCATACATTTTCATAGAGCGTCTGAAATTTCAAACAGTTCGTGGTAACGAACTGTAATAAGGAGCGAATCGGCTGAATAGTAACCGAAAC
The DNA here is from genome assembly GCF_032884065.1 of Artemia franciscana. NCBI lineage: Eukaryota > Metazoa > Arthropoda > Branchiopoda > Anostraca > Artemiidae > Artemia > Artemia franciscana. Next base: position 48,833,826 of record NC_088867.1, read on the forward strand.
TCTAAAAAAACAAAATTTTTACAATAATAGTTACATCAAAAGAATTGCATTTTAATGCTGATTTTAAGTATATAAGTTTGATCAAGTTTAGTCTTACCCATCAAAAGTTACGAGCCTGGGAAAATTTGTCTTATTTTAGAAAATAGGGGTAAAACCCCCTAAAAGTCTTAGAATCTTAACAAAAATCACACCATCAGATTCAGCGTATCAGAGAACCTCAATGTTGAAGTTTCAAGCTCCTATCAACAAAAATGTGGAATTTTGTATTTTTGCCAGAAGACAGATTCTTTTTTTTTTTCAGGGATGATCATATCGACCCATTTGTCCTTGAATGATTTGAAATTTCTAGTGTCGTTTTTAATTGACAAAAAAAATGGAGGGCATCTAGGCCCCCTCCAACGCTAATTTTTTCAGCCATTCTGTTCAACTTAGTCACAAACCCAATAACTATGTCTTTGGGGATGACTTAATACCCCCCCAGTCCCTAGGGGAGGGACTGCAAGTTACAAACTTTGACCATTGTTATAGTAATTGTTAATTATTAATTATAGTAATTGTTAATTATTAAATGTACAGACTTTTTTAGGGGGACTTTTTCGCGTTGGGGTGGGGGTGGGTTGTGAGTAGGAGATTACGTGGGAGGATTTTTCCATGGTGGAATTTTTCACGAGGGAAGAGAATTTCCATGAAGGGGGCGCCGGATTTTCTAGCACTATTTAGAAAAAAATGATAAAATAAATATATTTTTTTCAACTGGAAGTAATGAGCAGAATTAGAACTTAAAACGAACATAAAATATTACGTATACAAGGTTATTCTTCTCCTCCACAGTACCTTGCCCTTGACCCTAAAGTATTTTTGGTAATTCCAACTATTTATTCTAATGTCTTTCTGATTCATGGGTCATTCTTGAAGATTTGGGACAAAATTCAAGCTTTAGTGTAAAGAACGAGGTATTGACAAGGGGAAGAACCCCCTCATATACGTAATAAAAATAAACAAATATAGAAGTTCGTCTCATAAATCAATTCGTAAGGTACGTATGTTTATTACTAACAAAAACGTTCGTGAAAAAAAAAATCTAGTTGCATTTTTAAGTAACCAAAAATTGGAGGGCAACTAGGCCCCCTTGCCCACCCCAGTTCGATCAAAACTATGAGAAAGCCATTTAGCCAAAAAATTAATAATATGCAAATTTCATTTTAATTATTCATGTGCAGTGAGCCAAAATCAAAACATGCATTAATTAAAAAACGTTCAGAAATTAAATTAAAAAAAAACATTTTTTAACTGCAAGTAAGGAGCGACATTAAAACTTAAAACGAACAGAAATTATTCCGTATATAAAATGGGTTGACCCCTCGTCAACGTGTCGCTCTTTACGCTAAAGTTTTTTATTGTTTTAAAAAGTAGAGTTGTGAGAAAGAGTCAAATTTAGCGTAAAGAGCGAGGCGTTGAGGAGAGGACAACACCTTTTATATACGGAATAATTTCTGTTCATTTTAAGTTTTAATGTCGCTCCTTACTTGCAGTTAAAAAACTTGTTTTTTTTTATCTAATAATTTAAAAACTTGAGGCAGTTTCCTTGAAAGGCGTCGAAGGCGAGACATGTCGTCGAAGTATGTATCAAGACTTCATTTTCAAATTGTTCTTTTCTTTCAGCACGCTGACAACCTTTTTGAAACTTTGGAAAAATTTCCCACCCATGAATAAAACAACAAAATGGATTTAAACCGATTTTTAATTCGTCTTGTGAAGCTTTTTTGTATCCCCCCCCCCCCTTTGCTCAATAGAATCCAAGTGCAAAAAAAAAAATTAAACTTAAATATGATGCTTATTCTTTGAGAGCAAACCGAATTTTCTATTAGCAAATGATAGAGGGTCTTAAATAGCAGAAATAGAATGCACTTATGTATAATTCTATTATTTCTCTGCACCCCTATCACTCTATGCACTTCTCTATTTACTATCGAGAAAAATAGCACTTCTCTGCGAACAGCTACAGTTCTTTAAATTTCTTATGTACGGTAAATTCCTTTAAATTCATTCGTATATTTACGGGTTTTAAGTAAATCTAAGAGGGGCTCACGAGGGTGCCTTATTCAACTATCTATAAATTTCCTAGATATAGTACACCAAATACTTATTCAGTGTTTTAGTCGAATGACTTGTGAATACACCAATATAGTCTATAATGGGCTGTGCAATGGCACTAGACTCTATAGTCCAAACTGGCGGTGCTGATCTCCGTTTCATGGCCCTTCAGCGAGGAAGTGCAATGGGGGGAGGGGGCCTGCCAACCTGTGCTTTCGCACACCCTTCTCGCTTAGCTTACCCACATTTCTCCAGGTACCCATTTAGAGCTCTGTTGACTCTGGTTGAGCTTACTAGTCATGCCACTGACTCCCCCGCCGGACCAAATAACCGGCCAAACCAGGAATCAAACCCCCGTCCACCGGACAAACTATTCCAAGTCTAGCGCGCTAACCACTCGGCAAAGATGGCTAAGGGTAGAGTAGCCAATCGAAAGCAGCATCTGTGGTAACTCAAAAGGCGTTAGGTGACATTGACAATCAGATTTGCGCCTTACTTCCTCAAATAAATCAAGCTTTAGCAGTAAGTTCATGTATTTTCTCCTATCTTAGATCTAGACCTCAAAACAACGGAGCTTTCAAGGTTATACACCCAAAATTAAGAGAGCAATAGAGAATCGCTCTTTTTTGGCGATAATAGATTTATCTATTATATATATATTTGTAGGTATTATTATATAGATATTATATATTATTAGATAGACACTATAGATAACATTTTGCAACTATAAGTACAATAGCTTTCCGGTAAAGGCTGTAAACAATGAACAAGGTCAGACCCATGTGGTGTTACTTCGCTTTGAAGGTAAATCATACATTTCTAGAGGAATACCTTCAGCAATTGTTAAACTGTCTCAGTTAATAAATAAATTTAAATTTCATGAAAACAAATCTTGAGCATCAGTCAATACTAAGTTATTAATTAAATTGAAATAAAATGAATTAAAGAGAAATGATTAATAATTCAGGACTAGTCACAAGGGTACTAGTCAAAAGAGCCTATCAGACGAAAGGTATAAAAAAAAACAAGGGTATAATTTCTAATAAGGACTGGAAAAAAATATTACTTCCTTTTCCCAAACCCAAAATTATAAGGCCCTTTGCCCTTTCCCCCAAAAAAAACAAGTTTTCCTGAAAGTTTCAACTCGATCCCATAGCTCCAAAACAAAAGAGGGCATTCTCTGGAAGACTGGAAACCATCTACTTCTGATTATGAAAGGACTTTGAATTAGTACTGTCTCCAGCTTCCCCTTATTTCTACTCACAAGATTGGCTTGGTGCTACAAACAATTAACAAGACAAGACTGCTACTTTGAAAATGCGAAAGCATAAACGTGATCAACTTGAAGTCAAACATTTCATTTACCATTGAGCAAATTGCCTGACTATACTGATTCAAGCGATTTACAAGCCAATTTATTAACAACACTTTCGGCTAGCTGCCGAAGGTGTGGATTTTTGCTGTTCCTTTTTATTGAGCTTTGATTTCTCTTATTAAAAAGTCTGCAACTGATTCACTTGACTCCTCAATTTTAAAATATAGTTGTTTTCTGTTGCTAAGGTTTTTACTTATTGAATCAGAGAACGAACTACTTTATTACCTTTTATCTGTTTTAAGACCAATCCGAAGTTTGTTTTTTATTTTCCCTATTTTTTCCACCATTCCCACATGTTTCAGAATAACCCTGTATTTCAGTGCTTCCACATTCGAATCTCAAAATTTGGGGACAAGTTTTAAAAATTCATGGAGTTTTCGGGGACAAGTCTTCAAGATTCGGGGGATTTTCGGGGGCACGTTCAAAATGAAATTTCGTTGCCAAAAATTTGGGAGCCAAAATTGGTTATGGCTTCATTTCAGGCTCAAGTACGGCTTGGGTCCGCGTAGTAAATCAAGTTTTTTAACAGAGTAGGTTTTAGAGCCAGAGTGCGGGATTGGAACCCATAGCTAAAAATGATTATTTCTGATATTACGGACAAAACCTCAAAACTGTTTTCAAACTTAAATAAATAGGCTGAATTATACTCTGAAACTTTGTTGCTTTAGGTTTTATATTATCTTTGCTGCTTTATTCTCTTAGCCCGAAAACAAGACTTTTATGTCATTTATTTTCAGAAAGAAGACAAAAATAAAGCATAGAAAGGCCATAATCGCATACACAGCAGTAACAAGTGCAATGATTTCTCCAAATTAATGAATATTCTTCGGCAAGTAAACATGAACTTACACCAGGAATTTGATAAAAAAAAATTACCTGAAAGCAAGGAGCAACAGTAAAAATTAAAACGAATAGAAACAATAACATAATAAGGAGATTGCCCCCTCTGAACACCCGACTATTCGCAACTAAATTCTAACTTAAGCGTAAAGAAAGAGGGGCAATCCTCTTCATATATGTAATATTTTTTGTTCATTTTAGTGTTGCTCCTTAGGCGTAAAAAGCGAGTTCTAGAAATGTAACTTGGTGAATGGATAAAGAATTTCAGCTTCATTTTTGCGTATGTTTTATGCTGCTCGTGTGATGGATGTGTATGTGCATCAATTATGGACATACATGACTCGTGTAAAGGGAAAGTATTCAGAAACATTCCTTTTATATTGCTCTGTTTATTTTTTAGTATGAAGAATGTATTTTTGCACATCTGGATGTGGAGTCCATCAAATTGATTTCTTTTTTTTTTTTTTTTTTTTTTTTAATCTAACCAAATGAAATCTTAGCTTAATGATCTCTTTTACCGATAAATTGTGGAGACAGGGGATTTAAAACTTTTTGCATCAATTTTAAAACCAAATAATTGCACTCCAAATTAGATTAAAAAAGTTAAAATTAAATTAGAAATATTGGCATACAAATATTAGAATACAATATTGGCAATTAACACTAAATGAAAAGCACAATAATTTAGGACATTTACCAAGGATGAGAGTTTGCTTGAAGCAAGAGAATTTTTGTGGATTTTTGTTGTTCCTCTTTTGAAAGCTACAAATCAAGTTTATAATAATTTGATTTTGTAATAATAATAAAGTGGGAAATAATAATCAAATAGGATGCCAACTTGGTGATTAACTTTTGTTTCACAGATAAATTTCAAATTAATTAGAAACTTTGAAACATAAAACTTTGACCCTTTTTGTTTTTGCTTCTTTTATTTTTTAAATCTCTAAGTTACCGAGGTCTTGTTTACAATGTAGAAAAAACAACAAATAAACCGGTAAATTGTGTGGAATATACTGTATGAGTCGTAACAATCTTGATATATCGTGTGGGGTACCAAAGAATTTAGATTTTGTGAATAACTGAAATATTATAACATTGTACTTGGTTTTAAAAGTAAGATATAATTTTCGCCGCCTGAGTTTATGTATTATATACTAAAGTAGCTGTTCGGTCACAGTCATTATCTAGTCAAAATTGGATTTTGATCAACAGATATTCGAATTTTAATCAACAAATTTCAGTAATTAGTATCCATGAACAACAAAATAATAAAAATAATAATTAATTACGACAAATGTCAGTCAGTGAAATTTATTAAATAGAAATTCCTTTCACTTCGTCTGTAATTTACCTCAGTTTGATTTAAAAGCTTAAACTGGGTCGCAAATCATCAAACTGCCCGAGCTAACTTATAGGTGTCGCTCTTTTGCACCTCTTAAAAGAATAACATTTATCTTTTCTTTCAATTCTTTTTCTTTCTTTCTTTTCTTCCTTTCGTCCTTTGTTCTCTTGAACTTATAGTTGTTCTGTGTTTCTATATGATGTGCCTCTTATCTGTAGTTTATATTATTAGGTATCTATAAAGTTAGGGAGTTGTATTTATTTCGTTGGCTGCATTTTTTACCCGCCATTGAGCCTTGCAAGAAGACTTAATAATTTTTTTCTTAACTGTTTTTATTTAAATCAATCGATTGATGGGAACCAAGAAGAAATTTTTAAAAGCTATCAAACGAGAAAAGCAAGAAATACTCGCATTTACGTCCTAGCGAAAATAAACTCATGGGAGTTATCCCTTATCACACTACTGGAGAAAATTCCTCATGGCGTTCTTTAGCGGAATCATAGTTAAGATCCTAACACTGAACGTTGGACCCAAAACCAAAGAGCTTATCTTACAGTTTTGTAATAAAAGTAGTTTTAACGGTAAATATAAGTTATCGAAAGTACTTGAAAAGGTGATTGGAACAATTTGCCCCCTTTCTTATCTGTTGTCTAAATTATATGGAATATAATATGGAATATTATATATATATATATATATATATATATATATATATATATATATATATATATATATATATATATATATATATATATATATATATATATATATATATATATATATATATATATATATATATATATATATATATATATATATATATATATATATATAAATAAGTTGTCTGTCTGTGGATCAGGTGACGTCATGTTTCTGTGTCCACTGACGTCATGAAATTAGTTGTCGTCATTTTTGCTTTGACGGTGACGTCATTCAAGATATTTAAGACATATATTCACGTAGAAATCTATTAATGTTTAAGTTTACAATGACTGATGAACTTACCATGGCAAAAGCCGATGAAGATGCTCAAAGAGTCTATGCCAAAAAACTTGCTGCTGATAGAGAAAGTCAGAAAAGAAAGCGTGCCGAGGAATCAAAAGAACAGCAAGGAAACAGGCTTGAGGCTAAAGAACGCAAAACCGCGCAGTTAGATGAAGATCCACCTGGACAGCGAGAGTCAAAACATATCAAAACTGAAAATGATAGCGATGATGATTGGGTTTGGGATTTTGACTTGGATAAGGTCATCAATGCCTACCAGATTTTAGTTAAAAAAACAAAGGTTCGGCGATATGTATTTCATAGTGAAGCTGAAAAATAAAGAAGAAAAAGAAAAAATGTAAAAAACTAAAAAATACTAAAAAGAAAAACACTCAAAGAGAAATTACAGACCGGGACACAAATGACGACCGGGACAGAAGGAATATAAATAACGACCGGGACACTCAAAGAGAAATTACAGACTGGGATACCGGGACACAAATGACGACCGGGACACAGGGAATATAAATGACGACCAGGACACAGGTATTTAAGAATATCGTTCAAAGACAAATTTTTAATTGTAAGAAGACCGTTGAAAGAGAAATTTCTAATTGTAAAATGACTGAAGAACCTACAATGGCAACGGTACCACCATCGAAGTAGATAACCAGTGGGTTGTTCCATATTCCCCATTATTATCAAAAACATTTAATGCACACATAAACGTTGAATACTGTAACTCCGTAAAGGCAATCAAATACATATGTAAATACGTCAACAAAGGCAGTGACATGGCAGTTTTTGGCTTGCAGCCCAAAATCAAAGATTTCGACGAAATCGTACAATATCAGGCTGGAAGATACATAAGCAGTAATGAAGCTGTTTGGCGAATTCTTTCATTTCCGATACATGAACGTAGTCCAGCTGTTGTTCACTTAGCGGTACATTTACAGAATGGTCAACGTGTTTATTTCTCGGAAACCAACGTGCAACAAAGAGCCCTGAATCCACCGGATACAAATTAACAGCTTTTTTTTCGCTTTGCAAAAATGATTCTTTTGCAAAAAAACTGCTGTATACTGAAGTGCCTTTGTATTACACGTGGAATACTAAAAATAAAGTATTTGAACGTCGAAAACAGGGTAAGTCAGTCGACGGCCAACCTACCATCTTCAAAGATACCACGATAGGAAGACTCTACACCGGTCACCCCAATCAACATGAATGCTTCTTTCTACGCCTGCTTTTGGTGAATGTACCCGGTCCGACATCCTTTGAGTATTTGAGAACTGTAAACGGTACTATACATGACACTTACCGTAGTGCATGCCAAGCTCTGAATTTATTGGAGAATGACCAACACTGGGATAACTGCATCAATGACGCGTGCGAAACGTCAACCCCAAGTGAAATTCGTGCATTGTTTGGCATCATTTTAACAACTTGCTCTCCATCAGCTCCTACAGAGTTATGGGGAAAATATAAGTCAAAAATGTCCGTAGATATACTCCATCGAAAACAGTAAGAGACGTCAGATATGACTTTTGATTTTACATCAGAAATTTATAACTACACTTTAGTTATTATAGAAGATTTGTGCGTACGTATGGCAAACAAACCTCTTCAGGATTTGGGAATGCCTTCATCTAACCGTATCGCTGCTGTTTCGACATGTGTAGAATTGGATCGTGAACAAAGTTACAGTACGAGTGATCTATTGTCGTATGTACAAAATAACATTTCCAAGTTAACGTCGGAACAAAAAGACATTTATGATACGATACTCAATTTCAGGACGTATACAACTACCTGCTGATTTCTGTAATTTAGTGACGTCCAAAAATGAATTGATTGAAAAAGTATTTCCGAATATTCTAAAAAATTATAAAAATAATAAATGGCTAAGTGAAAGAGCGATTCTCGCACCCAAAAATATAGACGTCCACGAAATCAACAATATTGTTTTGACCAAGATTCGAGACCAGGCAGTCCTTTACAAGTCAATCGACACAGTTTTGGAACCAAATGAAGCGGTTAAGTATGCATGTTTGTTTGTTTGTAAAAAGAGCGTTTGCATATGACGTCATTATTAGTACATACGGCTTTGTATATGCACAGACAATGGGAAAGCCAAGAATGTTGTATATTCGCAATTTTTACGTAGTTTAACTCCTGCAGACGAAATGAATGCTTGCCTGAAAAATTCTAATTTATGGGCACACGTAAAATATTAAAATTAACTACAAATATGCGTGTCCGATTGCAAAACGATGACTCTGGTCAAACATTTTCAGATCAATTGCTGGCAATTGGAAACGGAAAGCTCCCAGTAGTGGGAAAGCCAAAAATGTTGTATATTCGCAATTTTTACGTAGTTTGAAACACATATATAAATCTATCTATATTCACAGGTGGGACACAGGGAACCAACTACAATGGCGCGTAACTAATATGGTGCGTAACGACTTACGCGCGCGGGGGGGCTTGGGGGGGCGCGAAGCGCCCCACCAACTAGGTGTTGGGGTGGCGCTTCGCGCCACCCCTACAGCTAGTATATATATATATATATATATATATATATATATATATATATATATATATTATACATATTAAATTGTATAATATACAATACTAGCTAACTGGTGGGGCGCTTCGCGCCCCCCAAGCCCTCCCCCCCCGCGGCGCGCGTAAGTCGTTACGTGCCATATCAGTTACGCGCCATTGTAGTTGTGTCCCTGTGTCCCACCTGTGAATAGAGATAGATATAAATATATATGTTTTTAACTACGTAAAACATGCGAATATACAACATTTTTCGCTGTCCCATTGTCTATGCATATAAATAGATTGTCAGGTTTACTGACTCTTGAACATGCAACATATAATTGTCCATGGAAAAAACAATCCGTATTCAGATCTATACCTCATTATTCTAATGATATGTCGCTGTGTCCCGGTCGTCATTTGTGTCCCGGTGTCCCGGTCTGTAATTTCTATTCGAACAATCCCTGTGTCCCGGTCGTCATTTATATATCCCGCCTGTGCCCCCGGCGTCCCCGTTGTAGTTGTGTCCGTGTGTCCCGGTCGTCATTTATATTCCCTGTGTTCCGGTCGTGATTTGTGTCCGGGTGTCCCAGTCTGTAATTTCTCTTTGAGGTTCCCGGTCGTCATTTATATTCCCGGTGTCCCGGTATGTAATTTCATCAGTTGACAAATATGACGTCAGTCGACAAACAACTTCATGACGCATACAGCTCAATCCTTAAAATGACGTCAGTCGACAAACATGACGTCAGTCGATACACAAACATGACGTCACTCGACACACACACACACACACAGACAACTTATTTATATATACATACTAGCTGTTGGGGTGGCGCTTCGCGCCACCCCAACACCTAGTTGGTGGGGGCGCTTCGCGCCCCCCCCAAGCCCCCCCGCGCGCGTAAGTCGTTACGCGCCATAATAGTTACGCGCCATTGTAGTTGTGTCCCTATGTCCCACCTGTGAATATAGATATATATATATATATATGGTTTTAACTACGTAAAACTTGCGAATATACAACATTCTTTGCTGTCCCATTGTCTTTGCATATAAATAGATTGTCAGGTTATCCCCCTGTTTCCCCCGGTGTCCCCGTTGTAGTTGTGTCCCTGTGTCCCGGTCGTCATTTATATTCCCTGTGTCCCGGGTCCCGGTCATCATTTGTATCCCGGTGTCCCGGTCTGTATATACATTCGTTTTTTAGTTTTGTTTTTCTCCTTTATTTTTTTCCTTTTTTTTTCTTTTTTAGCTTATTTAGATTTTTAGATTTTTTAGTTTTTTTTATTAGTTTTTAGTTTTTATTTCTTTTTAGTTTTTTTGTCCCGGTCGTCATTTATATCCCCCTGTTTCCCCCGGTGTCCCCGTTGTAGTTGTGTCCCTGTGTCCCGGTCGTTATTTATATTCCCTGTGTCCCGGTCGTCATTTGTATCCCGGTGTACCGGTCTGTATATACATTCGTTTTTTAGTTTTGTTTTTCTCCTTTATTTTTTTCCTTTTTTTTTCTTTTTTAGTTTATTTAGATTTTTAGATTTTTTCGTTTTTTTTGTTAGTTTTTAGTTTTTTTTTCTTTTTAGTTTTTTTGTAGTTTTTACCTTCTTTTTAGTTTTGTTAATTTTTTTTTTTACTTGTGTCCTGGTCGTCATTTATACTCCCTGTGTCCCGGTGCTTTGTTGATTGCTAATCGAACATTCCTTTTGTCCTGGTCGCTTTCTCTTTGAGTGTCGTCATTTATTTTTTTCTTTTTTAGTTCTTTTAGTTTTTACCTTTTTTAGTTTTTTTTTAGTTTTTAGTTTTTTTAGTTTTTTACCTTTTTTTAGTTTTTTTAGTTTTTTAGCTTTTTTATTTTTTTTTATTAGTTTTTAGTTTTTTTGTAGTTTTTGCCTTTTTTTTAGTTTTTTGTCCTGGTCGCTTTCTCTTTGAGTGTCGTCATTTATTAGTTTTTTCCTTTTTTTTTAGTTTTTTATTGGTTTTTACCTTTATTTTAGCTTATTTTTCAGTTTTTTCCTTTTTTTTAGTTTTTTTTTATTTTTTATTTTTTTTAGTTTTTTACCTTTTTTTAGTTTTTTTAGTTTTTTTAGTTTTTTAGCTTTTTTACTTTTTTTATTAGTTTTTAGTTTTTTTTTGTAGTTTTTGCCTTTTTTTAGTTTTTTCAGTTTTTTTTTAGTTTTTTATTGGTTTTTACCTTTATAGTTTTTTTAGTTTTTTAGCTTTTTTATTTTTTTTATTAGTTTTTAGTTTTTTTTGTAGTTTTTGCCTTTTTTTAGTTTTTTCAGTTTTGACGTCACCTAATCCAGTTTTTTCAGGTGACGTCACCTGACACATCCATCCACACATCCATCCACACATCCACAGACAGACAACTTATTTTTATATATATAGATATATATATATATATATATATATATATATATATATATATATATATATATATATATATATATATATATATATATAATATTATATAAGCCCTACTTGAGCCTGAAAATGAAGCCATAACCAATTTTGGCTCCCAAATTTTTGGCAACGAAATTTCATTTTAAACATTCCCCCAAAAATCCCCTGAATCTTGAAGACTTGTCCCCGAAAACTCCCGGAATTTTTAAAACTTGTCCTCGAATTTTGAGATTCGAGAGTGGAAGCACTGAAATACAGGGTTATTCTGAAACATGTGGGAATGGTGGAAAAAATAGGGAAAATAGAAAAACAAACTTCGGATTGGCTTTAAAACAGATAAAAGGTAATAAAGTAGTTCATTCTCTGATTCAATAAGTAAAACCCTTAGCAACAAAAAACAACTATATTTTAAAATTAAGGAGTCAAGTGAATGAGTTGCAGACTTTTTAATAAGAGAAATCAAAGCTCAATAAAAACGAACAGCAAAAATCCACACTTTCGGCAGCTAGCTGAAGGTTGTCAGCGTGCTGAAAGAAAAGAACAATTTGAAAATGAAGTCTTGATTCATACTTCGACGACATGTCTCGCCTCCGACGCCTTTCAAGGAAACTGCCTCAAGTTTTTAAATTATTAAATAAAAAAAAAGTTTTTTAACTGCAAGTAAGGAGTGACATTAAAACTTAAAACGAACAGAAATTATTCCGTACTAGCTGTTGGGGTGGCGCCTGTTCCCCCGGCGTCCCCGTTGTAGTTGTGTCCCACTGTCCCGGTCGTGATTTGTGTCCGGGTGTCCCAGTGTGTAATTTCTCTTTGAGGTTCCCGGTCGTCATTTATATTCCCTGTGTCCCGGTCGTCATTTGTGCAGCATACCCCAGGAATCTATCTCTCGAAAGTCTCCCCCGTCCCAGGTACCTTCGCGTGTCCGGTCGAACCAGCCCCTCAGATCACACTACCCAATTCTGACTATCCCCAAACGTCCCTACTCACATCCCTCCCAAAAATCCACATCCCATAGACTTAGATCCTCTCTATACGTTCAAAAACTTGATAACTGGTTCTGGCCTCCATCCACCATTTTCCGTCATAAATCTGACCCCTCCCTTCTCAGACAGCCTCCACCCTACTTCCCTTTCCATTTACCTACTCGTTTTACCCCCCCCCCCATTTCAAGACTATTTCCAATTCGACTTCACTTATGAAGGCCTAGACGAAGCAAAGCCAAAAAAAGTGATTTTAAATGTGATAATGACTTTCCGGTCATTAACCGAAGTAGTTGTGTATTTTTTAAATTTTTGTACCGTCATAGTTGAATTTTTTGTACCATCATAGTTGAAAACCAAGAAAAAAACCTGAGAAGATCCATATGGAAAGCCAAGTGGTCGGATCATTTTGATAATACCTGTGTTTTTCCAGAAAATGATGAGACTACAGGCGATCGTTGCAGACCGTTCTGGTTTCAGATTTATGAGAGATTGGTTTGAATATCGAGCATGGTGTTGATTTGTGCGTTAAACAACAGCTGGATCAGATCCCTATTGGTCCTTCTTTTGGTGTCAGAAAGGTCCCTTTTTCGGTGTCAGGAAGGTCCCTAAGCGTCTGTTTTGCCAAAAAACAAAGCCCTATTTTTGACTCCCTGAACCTGTGGCTGCCCTGATATGTAGATGATAATCAATTGTGATTTTGCAAATAGTGTTATGTTGCACTATATAAATTGCACATACGCCAAATAAAACAAAAACGCTATTTTTTATTTTTTTTGTACTATTATTTAATTATACTATTTGGCTAAACTATGATTCAGATTGATTCTACTATTCATTAGTTAATTCAATTTTTTTTTGTGAATCCGAAGAAAATTGTCATTTCCTTCCTCGTGGCTCGTGTTAAAAGGGGTGCAGAATTCTTAGTCTGATTTTGAGTTGCTATTTTGAGTTGTCTATTCTAATTGAGTAAATAAAATCAAGGAAGTTAAGTTATATTAGGTCTATACAATGTGTGTTTGAGGTTTTTATTCTGATTGCAAAACTGTCCACGAATGAGAATAGTGGATATAATTTATTTTGGAAAACCAGAAACTTCTAACATCTCCGTAGAACCGAACAAGATATGTGACACCGGAAGGTTATGTATAATCTACCAATCTTAGCTGGAAAAAATACTAAGCACACCTTTTCATTTAACATTGCCACGTTATCCTCAAAACCATCTCTAGAAACTTTGGCATTGGGAACACGTAAAATCGATGTTTTCTTTTTTTAAATTAATTTGTTAATAGTAATAACAAATTTATTTAAGAACTTAATAAGAGGTATCTGGAATTTTTGGAAAACTCAGGATTCGGGGATGAGGAGAATAGGTCTCTAGAACCCTCCCCCTCGATTCAGCATTGAGAACACATAGAAACAAGTTGTTTTTTATTTTTTATTTTATTTTTGGCAAAAAACCTCTCATCACTATAAAACAATTTGTTTATATACACACATTAATTTAGTTTTATCATTTAATAGGTGGACTTCTACCATAAAAGAGTTTCCTACCGTAATAAGCTTAAACAAAAAATCCAAGAATTGAAGTCAAGAATTGTGAGAACGAGGACTGATATTACCCTCATCAAGCAGAAGCGTGTGCAAATTCAGAAAGAATTGGAGAAAGAAAAGCAAATTCAGAAAGAAATGAAGACAAACAATAGGATTAGGAAACTGGTATAAGCTTTTTTTGATTATTCCAATCTTTTCTATCTATTGGAAAAGTAAAAAAGGTGCCTGAGGCCCTAAACTCTAACATTATCCCCTTTTTTGAACCAAGATTCTGGTTTCAAATCTTGCAGTTTGTATCCTTGTTGAAGCAGAGCATTCTTTCTAGAATGTTTGGAGGCACAGTGAATATGCCAATAAATAATAATGAAGCCAAACCGCCTCTTCGTCATAACAGATACTGAAGAACTTGTTGTTTAAATTCTGATTTCTTGATTTCTTATTAAAAGTACAAATCGTGTTTTAAATAGTTTCATTTCCCAGGTTTCTGTCAAATTGACCTGTCAGATAACTCAGAATATGCCACCCTTTTTAGTCTCAGAATGTTCTGGTTTTACAAAGAAATAACCAGCAACATGCCTCTTTGAACCTAGACAAGCTAATTCTTTTCAAAGTAAAAAAAAATAAAAAAATAAAAACATTTTTCAGTGAAGTGTATTTTTCCAAAATGTAAACGGGTAAATGTCGCTCCTTTCTTCCAAATTTGCGCGCTCTGGGAACTTTTCTTATTTTTTTAGTGGAATATAATTGTAAAAGTTAGGAGGCTAATTAGTTAAGTTTCCGATTTAATGATTTCTAAACGTTGCAAGATATAAGAAGCTAATGGACTTTTCTGAAGGCAGTGAATAAAGTAACACATAAGCAAATATTGTGACTAAATAAGTAATAGTCGAAATATAATACAAATATTGTTTTTAACCAAAAAAATTGACGCGTTTCCATTATTTTTGCCATATAGCTGATCTACAATCAGCTTTAAAATTAATTCAAAAACGTTCAGAAATTAAATAAAAAAAATAAGTTTTTTTAACGGAAAGTAAGGAGCGACATTAAAACTTAAAACGAACAAAAATTGCTTCGTATGTGAAAGGGGTTGCTTCCTCATCAACGCCCCGCTCAAGTTTGACTCTTTCTCTTAACTCTACTTTTTAAAACTGTAAAAAACTTTAGCGACCAAAAAGATTGGTCCCTTGAAAAGATTACTAGAAGTTTTGGTTTCCGTTTGAACAAGCTTACTCCCAATTATCTAGAAAAATTGGCTCCATAAGATCCCCCCGTGGGCAAAATGACAAAAAAGAAAAAAGACGCAGCCGTTCTTCTGGCAAAAAATGCGAAACTCCACGTTTGTGGAGATTGGCCTTTGTTGCTTTGTGCGATTGGCCTTTTTCTTAATATCTCAAAGTGTGGATATCTTTCATTTAATAGTAATATCACTACTCCTCTAATCTGTGGATCTTTTTCTATCCCGTCGGTTTCTTCATTTCGGTGGCTGGGAATTAATGTTAGTAAAACACTAAAATCCTTAAGTACTCTCGCCGTTGCTCATTGCAAGAAGAAAATCCAATTAAGTTACTCTAAAATTGTTGCTAACTGAGGTAGATACAATGGAAAATTTCTTGCAAAATTATGTTCGGTTTTACAGATCATTTGGTTATGTTTCTTTCTGGTATTTACCCTATTTTCCATGAAAAAAAGATATCAGTTCAATTAATTCTTATTATTTCCGGTTTTCTCGTTTTCTATTGCATCTGGCTCTATGGTATAGAAATAGGAACCTCATATCTGTTTATAGTTTCCCAGATATCGGGTCGAAATTCACAGAGCTTGCTGGCAAAATACCCCAGTCTGCTTACAAGTATCTGTCTGCAAACAGTGGCCTTACTTGTTTGCTTTAGTTTCTTGTTCTTTCTGTTTTGTGTAGTGTTTGTTTTGTTTCTTTTATTGATACTTCGCTTTGATTTTTTTAGCGGGTCAAAAATAAATTATTATTAATAAAAGCTACTGTAAATTTTGCTTCAAGAAATTTCCCCTTTATCCTTGTTAAATAAAATCCCTAAGGATTATATCTTTTTTCTATTTTGAAAACCTCCTTAAAAGACCCTTGAGAGCCATCTTTGATGATTGGCTAGGAATATTTCTTTCTTTGTGGGTTTGTGTTTTTTTTTTTTTCAGTGATCTAGCCAGTGTGGGCTTAGAAATTTGCAGCAGCGAAGTTTGTGTTATCTTCTGTACTAATAACAAATACGATATTGTATTGTATATAAGAGCAAACAAATCAAATATAAGTATATAAGAGCAAACAAACAAATAAGAGCAAACAAGTTGAGCAAACAAATATGCTGCTTTCGTTTTTAAGTAAAGGTGTGTGGGTAATTTAAATTGGCAACAGCAGGCAAAAGTGCTGAACCCTGATATCATCTACGTGAAACAGAAGAAATTGCTATTATTAATATTGTTATAAGTTTGTATATCTTTAAAAATTTCTGTTGTTCTCGTGTTAGGGGGTCGGTCCTTCCTCTGAAAAAAGGGGTAGCCATTTGATAAAAAAAAATCGCAGCATGTATTATCAATTTAAAAGCAGCTGACATTATTATTTTAACATTATTTTTCAACAAATCTAGAGTTTTATTCGCAGAACCTACTCCATGGTTTACTGTTAACTATTTGTTTTTTTCTTTTTAACTTGGGAATTATTGGATGTGGAGGCCTAATTACCCGAAATATAGGGGGTACCTAGTGGTGGCAATTAGGAGGGAAATGTAGTTGGATCCAAAATTTTTGCCCCCGCTCAACTAGAATTTGGAAAATACCTTTTTTTTGGGGGGGGGGGTAATTTCATTGCAAAATGCCTTTTTTATATTTTAATCCGATATATTGAAAATAATTTTTTCCCCTCCAGGATATCGAAAAATACACTGGATGTATTTTGTAGTTCCTTTAAAAAAATAGAAAGTGGGAGAGGTTTAAAGTGGGCCTATTTTCACACAGGAAAGTTGGGAGATCTAGGGTTGTAATGTTATGAGGCTCCTAGGGCTATGATGGACAAAAGGTTGAGATGGCCATGTCATCCATTACGCATGAAATATCATCGGCTGCCAAAAATCGGCCATCCAGGTGGGGCCAACGAAAAGTAAAAAAGTCTTCAAATGCGGTAAGAGGGGATCATAAGGACTTTCGATCATGAGGACCTAAAGAAAGTTTAATTTGATGGGGGAAAGCGAATATGTCTTTCCTAACACAAGAAAATTACAGCACTAGCCGCCAGGTTTACGCAATTTATAGGTTAGAGAGCCAACAGGGAGCCAAGCTCGACGTGGCCACTTAATATACAAGTAAATGAAAAGGATAGGACTATGTAATTCCTCCCTCTATCCATCAGACTGTTTCAGAGGGCATCAACGGGAAGTGTTTGGTCTTCTCAGAGCAGTTTTTCGAATCTGCAACCCTAAAAAAATTGTTCCGATAGGAGGTACGTTGTTGAAAACGAACCTTGTTTATCATTTGGATGTGAAGCGTCAGGAAACTCAAGAAAACTGAAAGTTTCGGGAGGACAACCACCTCCCTTGTTCAGTGCAATAAAAGAAGGAAAATTATCGGAAAACAAAACTAATAAAAACAAACAACGTGGAGAGCAAGCAGAAAAAAAATACAAAGAACAAACATGCAACGTGGAAAACCTACACAAATAACAAACAAATAAAATCCAAAATTAGTTTAACTGCAAAAAAAGGTTAATTACAAGAGCGAGTCAAAAAAGTCCATTCTCGATCTTCGTTTCTTTAATTTTGATTTTGTTATGGCAGGTATGTGGTTTACGAAAATATTTTTAAAATCCAAGAATAACACTGTTGCCACAAAATGGACTGAAGTCACTTTCTCTTAATCTGAATGAGTGTGTCTTATCTACTGTGCTGCGATATAGTAAACTTCTAGCCTTCTTACATTACTCTTCTCTTAAAAAAGTAAACAAAATATAGAGTGTAAACGCAATATTTTGTCGTATGCAGTAGCAGGAGCGTATCCAGGAATTTTGTAAAAAAAAAAAGAATTAAAAACACATCAAAAATATGTTCATATGCATATTGTTACGTTTTTATGAGTTGGACAATTTTTTAAGGGGGAGAGAGGGCTCAAATCCGGTAAGTCTTCCCTTCTGATTACGGCCTTGTACGAAAGTCTTATATACGGATAACAGTGGTCTTTGTTTTATTTATTTAGCAGAATAATTTTTTTTTAATTTATAATTTTAAAATTTATGTAATTTTTTTTATAGCGGAATAATATTCGTCCCAGACCCCGTCCCTTATGTAAATATTCTGCTGAGGAAAGAACGAAGAGGCTGGAGAACAATTGAAAATTTTCTTTTGTAATTTTGCTGCTGGGAAAAGAAGAATTGTATTAATTTTGTTTCTTTAGTATTTTAGAAATCTAGTGTTTAACTGGTCAATGGAAAAAGGATAATATTCCACAGAACTGTTCTTTTAGAAAATCTCAATTCAGGTAACCTGAAGAAGAAAAATTGTGTTGTAAATTTCTACCAAGATCCGGTTAAAGAAATTTAGGGGATTAAATCTGAAGAGATATGATAAATCTGTAATAAGGGATAAAACAATATGAAATAAAACACATAAAAAGAAATAAATGTCAGGGAAAAAATAAATATAAAGGTACCCGCTAAATTAATTCCTATAGAACATCTATGGCTGCTCTTTGCGCCACAAATGGTCCAGGAGGAAATCTTTATATTATACATATGAATTTCTCCCCAATATCCTCTCGAAACTACCATCAGAGATTATTATTAGTCATTTTAAGTGGATATTTTGAAATTGCCAAACGTGAAACTCTTAAACATTTTTCCTTTACAAAACAGTTTGCATCACCAATAATTATTGAATAATTTTAATTATAATGCATATATATATATTGTATGTGTAAAGCAATTATAAAAATAAAAATAAATGAATTTTTCGTATTTCGTTTACATTTTTCGTATTATTCCCCACCACCACCACCACACTTAGTACTCCCGACCGAGGGCATATTGTCAGGAAATTGGCACCTGTGCTACGCAGATCTTATTGGCCCGTATGCAAAAGTTAGCTGTCGTTTTGCGCTATAGCCACGCCTGTCGATAAAGAGCCCATCTTTATGAACTACTCTTGCTCTCCGTTGATGTTAATATCAAACTCGGGCTACTGGAGTGTATGATTTAAATGATTATTATTTAGTTTGAAAAGTATATGACAGTGGGTTTGAGGACATTTGAGTTGAACTGTGACCTTAATAAATAATAAGAAAATATATAACAGTCCAAATTTGTTCACAAGCATTTTTATTTATATGTACCCTGCGGTGCAGCGGTCCACATTTAGGCTGAAAAAAAATTCGTGTGGTTAGAGTGAATGAAAGTTTAGCTACATAATAGTTTCGGGAAAAAATTAGTTTGTTTTGTTCTGTTGGTATTATTATTAGTTTTCTATTATTATTAGTTTTCATAACTAATTAGTTTTCCTAGTTTTTTTCCCAGTTTATTTTCCCATTGTTCAACGGGTATTAATACTTGTCATTTCTGCTAAGAGGGCAGTTAAATGCTTTGTATGTTTGTAAAAACAGTTTTTTATAAATGACTGCATGAATAAAATTGTTCTTATGTTCAAGTTGTGTTTCATATGTAACCAATGTAGCCTGTAACTTAAACGAAGAAGGGAAACTTTTTTCATTATATATTAGTGCTACCCACTACCAAGTGCTGCCCACAGATGAGAATGTTTCTGAGTCTGAAATAATCTTGTTAAAACATACTTTTCCATTAACTAGCTTACCTCGTATTCAAAGCCGTATCCTGGACATTTTTTTTTGGGGGGGGGTATCATATAAATGGAAAAGAAGGGGTTTGCCTTCCCTGCCTGGCTGTTTTAAGAAAGGGTTTTGTTTACTTGCATTCATAAGACAAATTTACAAGTCACAGCTTCTCAGTTTTTTAGAAAGATAGATTCCAGCTACATTTTTCAGTTGAATTTACGAGTCAGAGGCATATTTCAGGGAGGGACGTGCACGTATTGAAATATAGATGGGGTGCCGTGTCTCATTAAAAGCCGATTCAAGAAATTAGGAGGTCTGTATGAAAGTTCTTATCTGGGGTCCTTTTTTAGACGAAATTTCTCAAATATGCTATCATAGTACATTTGTCGACGGAAGGGAGCTTCATGCTTCTGCTTTTGAAACCCACTTTATTATTGGGAGGTGTTTCATTGGTTTTTGGCCACTCTAGCTTGAAATGGGTATTATCTCGTTTGGGTGACCAGGAGCAGAAAAACGCTTCTGTTACGTTAGCAATCCCTACAGTTATCTCCGTGTCATAATTGCAACCTTATGTTAAAACACCGTCAAGATACCGAAATTCGCCAAATTCTTCAATGTCTAAATGCCAAACATGAAGGCCAGCCACGAAATTATAACTATTGAACAGGACTTGTTTTGCTGGCATTGATCTGCAGGCCAGTGGGGATCGCCTTCTCTGCTAGCTGATCTATATTTTTCTGCATATCTTCTTGTAAAGGCGATAGATGGGCTACATCATCTTTATAATCCCTGTCGCAGAGCGACCGCTCAGCATTCAGTTCAATTCCTTTATGAGTGTTGTAAGCTCTTAAAACCATTTCAAAGATTATAGCAAAAAGTATCGTGGATAAGACCGTCCCTGCCAAACAATAGTTTTGACAAAAATCAGTTAGTAAAGCCTTTCTCAGTTTACGCTGTGCACAGCTGTTCCTCGTAGATATTTAATCAGTTGCTTCTTCATTTAATTCAGTTGCTTCTTCAAACATTTGCCTCAAGTCAAAACATTAGGTCAGAGCACGACCTAATAGGACGGAAGCCATACCGCTGGTTTCTAAGCAATTCATTAACTCGCAACTGTATTCTATTCCAAATAATCTGGTAGTGTCTTGCTGCCGGTGGACTGAAAAGTAATTCCTGTCCCTTTATCACTTAATGACCGTTTCCTCCCTTTAAGCAGTTTAAAAATAACACTCTTTTTCCATTTACAGGATGCTATACCATCAATCCATACACAGAATAATCCCCCAAAATATCTTCATTAACTCAATATATGACTTGGAGTTTGGTCGTAAAATCAATAAGGCTAGTGATTTTGGAATGGCATAAACTAGCCCAACCTTGTCTACATTAATAGGGATAAAAGCAAACAAGTAAATCTACTTTTTGGAAACGAGTTTGACTTTTTCCTTAGGTAGGATATGCATTAAAACCTAGTTATAATCAATACACTATTTGGTCATAAAATAGCCCATAAGTTAACATAGTATTCACATGATGGTAAGACAGCTCACCTTATTGATTATGTTACAGGTTCAATACAAGATACTAGGGTATATAAGAGTTCTGTTATTGATTCTAAAGGTAAAAATCATCATCTAGTAGTGTCTAGGGTTAATTTAAAGCTGAAATCTAGGAAGGGTAACTACCTTCCGGGAAGTGTTGGCGTTGGTAGACTCCAAAATGAGAATTCGAGCGAAACTCTCGAGTAAAAGTTGAATACTAAACTGGAGAGTTTAAAATTTGACAATGAAGAAGATGGATGGAATAATTTATAGAAACTAATTCTTAAAGTCGTTGATGGTGTCTTGGGGAAGGATTTTAGAACTACATCTTCTTTACGATAAGATAAAATAAAATTTATTTTTAAAAGTCAGCAAAACACTTTGCAGCACCTGCTAAGAAAGCATCAAAAAGTTTGTTGGCAGCAGGTGGCAGTCTTCTCTACTCTACATAGTACTAAATACAAACAAATAAACTACATAAAAACATACTATTCTTTTGCAAGGAAAAATCTCTTAACTGCAGCCTTGAAGGATGCCAGACGACTCGGAATTTCTTATTTCAATTGGAATAATATCACATATAGAGGGGCAAAATTTCTGATTACAAAAGAAGCTCTAACTGTATTTCTAAATGGGTGCACCAGATTTGATGCCCCTCATGTCAGATTTTTGTTAGATTTTGACCGATTTTTTTACATGTTGTATACAATTTTTTCCGGTCCGACTGATACTAAAATCAAAACTTCTGCAATTTGTTTGAGGTAACTTCCAAAATTATATTGGATTGACTACTATAAGGGTAATTAAAATAGTCTATCAATTCTATGAGCTAACGGCAATTGGAGACTAACGTGCAACTTCAGGAGCGAATGCGCAACCACAAGCCATTATGGATCTGAATTTGGGATGCTCTGTCTGATGATGCTAACTTCAAATAAATGTACATACCTTTCGTGTTATGGAATGATTCTTTCTCTGTCCAAAGTTGTTGAGGAATTCGAAGAGCTTAATTCAAATTCAAATTGCACAACTTAAACCCTTTCCCCAAGGGCTGTTGTGGGTCATGTTATTCCCAAAGAAATAATTATTGGATCTTTCAGCTATGCTGATTCAAATGGTTATCTCAAAATTTTAATCGGAGGTCTTTGGAGAAAAAGGGGTGTGGGATGGGGGCTAGTTACCCTCTTATCTTTTTGGTCACTCAAGAAGGGCACTATAACTTCTTATTTTCGTTCAAATGAGCCCTCTCCCGATCTTCTCTAACCATTGGTTTGAGACAATCCTTCGTGGGGTTAAAAAACAACACCAAAAATAAATAACCAAACTTCCATGATCTTTCTTGTAGCAAAAAAACACAAAATTCTACATTTTTGTAGACAGGAGCTTGAAACAACTGATGAGAATTTCTCCGATATGTTGAATCTCGTGGTGTGATTCTCATTAAGATCGCCTGACTATTTGGGGTTGTTTTTCCCCCTTTCTGATAATCGGGCTTTTTGATGGGTAACATTAAACTTAATGAATCTTATATATTTGGGAACGGCATAAAAAGCCAGTTTTTATGGTTTATCAATTGTTGTCAATATTCCATTTTTGGGGCTTTGATTACTACTGGGCTGACTCGGTCTTTACTTACAGTTCATCAACACAAACTGTTTGATTTTAAAACTACTAAGATTTAGCTAGCTCTAATTTGAGTCAATCATATTTTTCACAGCACTTTCTGATTGGCTGAAAAATTCTATGAAAAATACAGTGTTGATGATAACTGTCAATGCACTTTAATGTAAAACTTAAGGAGTTTTTTTTATTGCTTCTGTATTAAGCACTGAAAGTCTATAGCTTCTACTGTCCAAAATATAGAAGTTGAAACGCTGACTCTAAACCCCAACAGTAGAACTTCTTTGGACACTTCTCTCTGGATACTTTCTCGCAGTGGCAGGTACATTACATTTTGTTGAAATTAGAATCAGGCAAGGATTTGGAATGTGTATGACCGGACCTCCTGTATGTGTAAACTCTCATCATAGGCTCTCAATGAGAGGGGGAGGGAAGAAACACCTGTGGTAAACAAGAAGATATAGAACTATATATAAAAACAGGAAAATAAGATATTCCAATTGAAATTTCGTTTTTCGTTTTATTTTTCCTTGGAGTCAATCCAAAAATAGAAGCAAGTCTTGCAGAATAAAAAACAAATAATAAATCCTGGATTTATTATAGATAGTAAATTCTCAACCTTTGTTTTCAAATATTGTTTCATTATCTAAGGAAACAAGACGAAAAGTATAAACTGATGTTTTCCATTAATTTAGTATATTATTGCTTTGATCGACTTGCAATGTACAGGTTCTATCTGCTAACAATTGTTAATTTGGCGGTTATCTCTCCCATTTGGTATGCCTTTCAGTTACTTTTAGAACCTCAGGCGACTTGAATTCTAGTATTACTTTTGAGAGTTCTTTTCTTTTTACGATACCACTTCAAATGCCGCCACTAGTGGCAGTTATAATACCACTATTTGTAAGACAAAAGAAAGAAAAAACAATAACTTCCTTATCTATATAGTTCTACTAGGAAGCAATACTAATTATTGTTGTCATGTCAGTGGTCATCCAACCAAGAAGTGATTTTCTATAGCAATAAAAATTGATTACATTGAAAGCAATGAAAAAAATTGAAAACAAAATTTGAAAACATAAATCTGGAAAAATAGGAGCTAGTGGCTTAGTTGGAGATGTTTCCATACCCCTAGTCTAAGAATCTAAAATATATATTTGTTGATACACAAATTTAGTAAATAATTCACACATCCAAGGAGACTCACGGGCCACGCAACCATCCCAAATACCCGTTTTTTCGCAATTTAAATGCTTTATATTTATCGTGTTGCAACTTTATTAATTATACGACACGTTATGACAACTTGTCATTGGAACATATTAGCTTGGAAAGCAATTTTCATGGATGAATTGGTCATAACATGTTGATAGAGCGAAGGACGTGAGGAATTTAATTCTTTGGACAAAGTTTAGTAGAGAAGATTTGGTAATTAGTATGATTATGACAGCATAAAAATACCAGAAAAGTGATTATTGTGATGATGATGTCATGAACTACTAGAAGTGATTATGTCATGACTACTTGTCTTTGGAACATATTAGCTTGGAAAGCAATATTCATGGATGAATTGGTCATAACATGTTGATAGAGCAAAGGGCGTGAGGAGTCTAATTCTTTGTGCAAAGGAATCACTATGACGTTCGAGGTCAATAAAAATGGAGTCACAAATTCTGAAAAAGAGTAAGAATTTTCAAACTCAAGTAAAATAATAACACAAAAAAATATCTATTAATCACAACAGTGGTGTGAATATGGCATACCACCTACTTGTAGCACGACACAAGCTCGTTCGCCATCCTCAATGGCATGATATGGTAGACTAGAACCAATTCAGGACAATACAGGGAAGTGTCTAGTATATATGAAGCAATCGTGACATGCAATTGAAAAAAGTTTAAGTAGGCTTTTCTTAAAATTAACTTTTTAAAAAGTTTTTGAAAAAGAGCTTTCCCAAGAAACGCAAAGGGTCGTATAAAACTTGAAATCAGCAGAAATAAATTTATATAATAATTTAAACAGAGAACGTTCAGATATTACTGCTAAGAAACAAATGAAAACCAAAACCGAGAGAAATTAAATTAAACGATTATAGCAAAAATAAAGATAACAGGTACCAATACAGATTAATAAACAAATCTTGAAACGAGTAAAAATTGAATTGAGCATTCAAGTCAAACATAACGAAGAAAAATCACTAGAAACAGGAGATTGGCTACTGCCCCCTACTTAACCTTAAAAGTCTAAAGCCTATTGTGTCATTTGTGTTTAATTGGAAACTATATGTGTCTTGTTTTTTAAAATATCGACAACAAACAAACAATATATCGCTATAATAATCAAGATGACTGGTCAGAACTAATGAACATACACTGAAAATTTAATATATGATTATATTAGTTCCTGGCAACTAAGCAATTCAAGATCACACTTCGATGTCTACAAGGAAATACCAAATTGACTGAAGAGCAGGCAAAAAACGGACTCCTTAACGAACGCTACAGATGGGCTGATGCTACGGTTCCTTACGTCATAAGTGGTGACTTTAGTAAGTCCTTTAACCTCAGATACATCTAGAATAGCATCGTTTTTAAAGTAAATACTTTTTAAATGATGTTAAGGATGTGAAAAAAAGAGCATTGCAAATATTTTAATTTTTTACTTTAATAAATTGAAAACTATTAAAACTAGTATATGTACACTAAGATGAAAATCCACAGTCATTTAGTTTTTTCTTTTTCAGTAAAGTGTAAATTGTATTCTGTTCTTGAGAAGAAATGGGGGTTGTCAGTTCTAATCGTGATAGTTTTTGCTCGTTCTGTTATTTGACTGGCTTATTTATTGCAATTTCTTATCTTTTTGGGTTTCATTTATTTATTGACGGCGATTTGTGATAGTCTTACACTTGGAAGATTATAAGAGTTTATTTCTGCTAATTTTTGGTTTAACGTAGCTCTTTTTTTACTTTTCTTTGAAGAACTTGTTTTGTGGAAAAAAGTATTTTTATAATTTTTGTCTTGTATTTACATAGTCTTTTTCATGGAAAAGAAAATATATTTATACCTTTTCGGGTTTTCTATAAGAATCCATCGTTTGGCTTGCTATTTGTATGCTGGAGGAATTTTCTCTACAACTTTTAATCCTGACACACATAGCATTGTTTAATTTAATGATATACCTCCTCAAGTTAACCTTAAAAATAAAACTCAATACCATTCCCAATAAATTCTATCTATACTCATTGACAACCTAGATACCCTTATACTATTTTATTTTGTTTAAGTTGTGAGAGCAGAAGTAATAATAGTAGTAGCCCGGAAAGTTTCAAATTAATTTCCCCAGTCGTTCTCGATCCATTAATGAGGTGTCTTATTGGCAACCATACACAGAGTGTCTTTTGATTTAGTTTTAAAGCATACTCGGCCAATTGCAGAATTGTGAGGGGGTTGACATATACAATATCTCTAGAGATATACTTACTGGACCGCTCTACCATACTAACTTATTTACTTAAGTCCCGTCCATCCTCGTGGGACGTTTAGGGGCCACTCCTTTTGACAGGGCATGAACTAGGGCTCGGTGCGTTGTTCTATCGTGTGCAGTTCGATTCGAATCTACGATGCACTTTCGGTCAAATTTTCAATCCACCCCTTGTGAGGTCTTCCTCGCGGTCGAGACCCATCTATTGTTCCTTCGAGGGAGATTTTTGGTAGACGGTCGTGGTCCATTCTCTTGACATGCCCAAGGCATCGCATTTGTTGTAGTTTGATTTTATTTAGGAGTGTGTCGAAGGACTTCAGCCGTCTTCGCACCTCCTCATTGGTCACTTGTTCAGTGTAGGTGATTCTTGCGATGCGGCGGGGACATCTAATCTCGAATGCAAGTAGGTTGCGCTCATTTTCAATCTTCAGGGTCCAGGTCTCACATCTGTATATAGCAATTGGCACAATCAGGCTGTTGAAAAGTTGAACTCTCAGTTGGTTTGACAAGTTTCGGCATTTCCAGATATTTGTGAGTCTCTTAAAACTGGAGCTAGTAAGAGCTAGGCAGCGTTGGATGTCAGAGGTATGACAATTGTCTGCTGCGAGGAGAATACTCATGTAGACAAGTTGGTTGACCGTTTCAACTGGCTGGCTGGCAATCATTATGGAGGGAGACGCTGCTTGTTTTTCGCGTGACGTGACCATAACTTCCTTTTTTTTTATCGTTAATTCGCATGCCGAAAGGTTTTGTGGCTTCGTTGAGGTAGTCTGCTTGTCTTTGGAGATCAGGGGCTGTTGTAGAAAACTGATCGATGTCGTCAACATAGGTAAGCTTGTTGATAAGGACTCAACCTATTTTGGTTCCATGTTTGTCTATCAGTGACAGTATGGCGTGAAGAAACAAGTTGAATAGGTAAGGCGACAGGATATATAAGAAAGAATTTGTTTATGTAGTGACTATCAAAGAAAAAAATCTTCCACTGAGATTATCAAAAGCACAAGACCTGTTGCAATAATAACTGTATCAATAGTCATGTAATCAACATTCATGATAAGCAAAAGTATGTTAAAGTGACCTGCCTGTTCATTAAATCCAAGAACCTCTCCCCCTCCACCTGCCAACAAAAGTTGGCGATATATTTAACTACCAAGGCAATCTGAAGTAGAATTGAATGAGATCTTTTAAACCAGGTTTTTATATAGAATTTGGGTAATAAGCTTGGATGTCACTATTTCTTATAGAGAACTTGTTCGGAAAACATTGCTGAGAAAAGAACGCCTATCTGTTTTACTTGAAAGTCAGGGCTGGTGGACCCCTTTTCTGTTTGTCAGGAGAAATAAATATTTTTATGAACAAAAATTAACGATTCTCAGAATCGTTTTAGCCTGGCATAAAGTGCACAAAAAGCAAACATGGAGAAAATTTTTAATAGCTTGTTGGAATAGCCTTTCTCTGATGATATTTGTAAGACAAAATAGATCATTTGACCTCTAGCTCATCTTCATGATTTTCCAGTGGCCTCGTGGCATTCGGAGAAAAAGTGGGACACATCAGTGCAGTAAATACAAAATGATTTTTTTTTTAACCTAGGGGACAGTAAATAACTATTAGTACTGGCGGAAAGATAAAAGGGAGGAGATGCATCAGTACTACCCATGGGAAAACGGCTTTCTTGCTTTTTCAAGAAAGAGGGTGTAAACCTCCAATTTTTGGTTTCCGACGATTGGGATTTCTATGATGTACATTAGTTTTATTTTTATTCCACGACATGTATGATGTTGAGTCATCGACTCCAGTCATTTCTTTTTAAAACCCCTTTTAAAATTTTTCAGCTGTATATTTAAATGTTCGGGCCATGTTTTTCTCCTCACAATGATATTATGATATTCCAGCCAACTGTTAGTACTGGCGGAAAGATAAAAGGGAGGAGATGCATCAGTACTACCCATGGGAAAACGGCTTTCTTGCTTTTTCAAGAAAGAGGGTGTAAACCTCCAATTTTTGGTTTTCGGCGATTGGGATTTCTATGATGTAAATTAGTTTCATTTTTATTCCACGACATGTATGATGTTGAGTCAAATTCAAGCCTCAGATTCTGTGATATTTCAGGCAAATTTGAGTGGGATATTGAACTAAACCAGAAGACACTATTTGTATCCAAAATATCAGAAGGGTGCATCTGCAATATTCCAGGAACGACTAAGTGTATGAGGTTGATACTTTCACAGCTACTGCTACTACTTCTACTAATACTGCTAGTAATAATACTGCTTCTATGACTGCTTAAACTGTCCCTCTGACTACTTTTGATTATGACTACTTACGATGGCATTTATTCTTGACTGTGACTGCGACTAGCTGCTGATCCGGCTGATTGTGACTGCGACTACTTGTGATTACAATTGAGACTACTTGTGATGGTGACTGCTTGATACCACGACTTCAGCTGTGACTTCAGCGACTGTGATTACTTCTGCCTACAGCTACTTGTAACTGTGTATACTTCTGACCATGACCACTTGCAACTGTGACTGCTTAAAATAGCAATTACTCGTGACTACGACTGTGACCATTTGCGACTGCTGTTGACTGTAACTGCTTGCAACCAGTTGTGACCACGACTTCAAATACGACCACTTATGATTGCAACTGCTTGTGACTGAAATTGGGACTACTTGCACCTGTAAGTACACTCGCTTACGACTGTGACTACTTGTGACTGCGACTACTTGTAACTCTGATAGTGACTAATTGCGACTCTAATCGCTTGTGAATGCAACTACTTGCGACAGTGACTTGACTATTTGTAACTGTAACTATTTTGAATGGAATTACTGGCGACTGCAACCATTTACTACTTATGTTGTGACTACTTGCAACTGCGACCACGGGTGACTGTGACTATTTGCGACTGAGGCTACTTTTGACTCTAGTTACTCTAGTAACTAAGACTCTAGTTACTTGCAGCTGCAATTACTTGCGACTGGAAATTTATATTATGAGTTTTAATCAGTAATAGTTCTCGGAACTTTAAAAATATATGTCTTAGTTACTTTGTTGTCAATGATTGATGTGAATCTTAATTTTTGAATGAATGAAAACGAAAAAAAGATGGTAATGGCAAATTATTCTGAGGTATTTTTCTGAGGTGCAACCTTTACATTAAAAACAAAATTAGTTAATAATAGGTCTCTTCCTGATGATTTTGACCAATTTGAGGACCAATTTGCTTGTAGTGCTGAGGCAATTTGGGATGAAAGTCTAGCGTAATTGTAATTGTGTAATGTAATTGTGTTTGTACTGGTTTATCCACACTTTTTAACTACTAAGGTCCTTGCGTTAGCCAGGCAGTTTTGTACAGCTTAGTTTTAAACTGTGGGCCCCGCGTTACTCAGCCAAAATCAAACCTACTGCGCCATCAAATGTCTTGTCATTGATATCCTTACTGAGTGGTTCCATTTCAACAAGTAGTGGCATCTAGGATTAGTTGGTCACGGTATGTCTTTGATTCAAAGCGATGACGCATTATGTGGCCCAAATCCTTTTAAACGTGTTTAGAAGAAATAAATGGAATAGGCTTAATCAGGCTCCTATAATTAACTAATGATTCTGTTCTAGCTACCCAAAAACGCCACTCTATCGAGTGCCCAAATAAGATGGGTTCTAGGAGGTTAGCTTTTATTCTAAGTATCGTGTAAGCCTTAACAGCCTAGTGTCTTTCTTTTCTATAAAGTAGCCTAGGTTTAGGCTAGGAAACTGCTTTTAACAATTTTTGTGGATCATCTAATGATTCTGTTGATGAAATCTAATGGAGGATTTTATATAAAAATTAAAGAAATCGGCTGAAGCTGATATAACAGGAAACTGTAGGAAGTCAAATTCTAGACAAGCTACTTTTTGCTGCCTTGGTAAATGGTTAGGTTAGGAGATAATAAAATTCTAGTTTAGTGACTTCTTGCTATCTCAGAAAGGGGTTAGGTTTGGAGAATAAAACTTTCAGGGATGGGTCTACATGCTAAAGTATGTCATGAGAAGGTATTTAGAAGTACCTACCTCCACTCCCTCTCCCTCTAGAGGGTCCTGACCTTTGATGACCTTTAAAAATACATGTGTTATAAAAGTGAAAATACATGTGTTATAAAAGTAAAATTTTATTCCACGCATTCAGATTCAATTAAACAGTGCAACAACAATAAAAGTCACTTTTGGAACAAAGTCACTCGTGTATCACAATCACTTTTTAGAAGCTTTTCGAGTCAGTTTCTTCTCAACTAGACGGTGTGCCGGCTCTTCAGCGACAGAAGAGACTGGGGAACTATCTAAAGGGTCATACGATGCGGTGAATAGCTTCTTTGATGACTTAGGGACCTGACCCAGGGGTTTCTTGGTTGGGGTTGGTGAAACTGGGAATTCAGCTGTTTGGATAGTAGAATCACCTTGATTTTCTTTCGTTTCTTCACTAGCTTCCACTTTAGAAACATCCTCTTCATTTCTTTTTTCTTGGTCTTAAACGTCTTACTAGAAACGACAAAATCTAGATTAGTTTAGGTTTATCCTTCATTATTATCACTTATTTTTTCTTTTTTATTTAACCTATCTCAATTACCAATGTTCAACTTTTTACATTTAGTTAGTTAGTAGGCTAGTAAATTTTGTTGAGTCAAAACAAACCTCTTAAGCTTGTCACCGTCAATAATCTAACAAGGTCCTTAATAATCCTTAAAAAAAAAAGAAACAATAGCTTCTAGACTCTCAATATCAGCCCTTCCCATTCTTTAAGTTCTAATATTCTCATTTTAAAACGAAAAAAGGTTCATATTCACTACTTTGTAAACTCGCCTAAAAACTGAGAATGTTAAGGTGGGACCGAAAACATTTTAAATGATCATGTCCGTAAGATATGCACACAAGTTTCTTTTTTTTTTCTTCTTTTTTTTAAGGGGCGGCCAATGACAAGAAACGAATTTATCCATGATTTGAACCAGACTACTACTACTACTACTACTAACAACTCTCTGCAGTTCTAAGCCGCCTGAGGCCAATACAGCTACGCAAGCTCCTGCTCCATCCAATCTATTCAAAGCCTCCTTCTTTACACCCTCCCAGGAAGTTCCTATTTCCCTTGAATATTTCTTTATGACACCCTCCCACCCCAACTACGGACGACCTGCTTTCCGTCTAGTCCTAGACGGTTGGGCGAAAAGGACTATCTTCGGTAATCTGTCATCCTTCATCCGCAGAAAGTACCCTAGCCGTCTTAACTTTTCTCTCATTGTAGCCCTAGAAAGCATGATTGAGCCATGTTTTTCATACAGTCTATTCTTTGAGGTACGGCCAGTCAGTATGCCAAAAACAATGCGTAGGAAATTTCTCTGGGAAAAATTTAATAAATAAATGAAAGTGTTCATCTATTTGAAGTGCCCAGAAATTCGAGATAAGTTAGAATTTCAAGAGTAAGGTTCAACACCCATGCCCTCCGTATGCGTCCAACCCTATTCTATACATAGGATATACACTCTTTGTAGAGATGATATATATGTATAAACATGCCTGGATTTACCAATAGACACACTAGGCCCGGTCTAGGGGCACAAAATACCAGGGGGCGCAACAAATCAACACTGAGTGATTTTTTCTTAGTAAAAACTGGACTGATGTTATTTATCGTCCAAGTGCCAGGTGCACTCCGTCGTGCCATTGCCTATTCTCAGAAAAATGATTTAAAACAACCTAGGAATTCCGTGGCCACTTTTCCGTGAATTCACAACTCCCTCTTTCATTACTTTTGGCTCATCCGTTCTGTTGTGTTCACTGGTTCAACTATCTCAAAATTTTCGGGTATTTCCCCAAAAATCTCATAAAAACGGAGCGGCAAAAAAGCTTGGGCCAAGTAGCGTTAAAGCTTCAAATCCGGCCCTGGGTAAAGAATATATAGATATAGATATATCTATATATAGATATATATAGAATATATATATAGAATATGTAGATATATACAATATAAAGAATAATGCTTCTATATATCCGAATATTTCTGAGGAATTTTTCTCTCCTCAAGTCATGTAGAAATATAACACTGGAAAAGTTCTTTTGTATTTTAATTGGTAATCAAAATACTTGAAGGGCTTTTTTTAAAAATAGGTTAAATTGTGTTTTCTCGCTTGCATAGGAAGTTGTGAACACACGCTTTTCATATCAAGAATTGTATTTGCTTTGTCTAATAGGTTCAATTTTTTTTTATTTGTACAAACAACTTTTAACTAATAAGAGAGAGAGAGAAGAAAATAAAACCTGATTGGCGTTTTTCCAGTTTATCCGCTTTTTCTGCTTTCCTATACATTCTAACAGTATAATATAACACATTTTGACTTTCTGCACATACCCTTTCTATTTCTATTCAATGTTTCTGCTTTTCTAACAGCATAATAAAGCACATTTTGACTTACTGCACATACCCTTTCAATTGTGTTCTCAATAGAGAACATAAATGTCATAGAAGACCACCGCTGATTAAGTTCCCCTGTCAAATACAATTCAATATGGCTCTATTAAACTCCATGAAAAAGAGAGAAAATAAAAACCCCAAAAGGCAACCGATTTGGCAATCTTGTCAGTTTAACATATTTGCGGGCATGAGTTTCTTATCTTAGTTATACTCTTTAGCCTTGAGTGTTCTCGTTAGCACTGTTGCCAACCGAGTATTATTCCCGTCAATATTACCATTTCTAAAAAGTTAAAATTTTTGTTTTTGACTATTTAGAAGTTAATATTTTTAGTTCGCGAACGAATATTTACAAAATGAAATCTACAATCAGCTTTATACCAGAGATACCAGTTTTTTTTTTTTGCGGGGGAGCAACAAAACATTTAGGGGACCAAATGATAATAGTTTGTTTACGAACAATTTTGAGCAGCCTTGAATAAGAAGTGCCTAGAAACTAAAGGGTAATTTCAGGGTAGAGGAGGGGGGTGGGCCCGAAATCAGCTAGAAAGATAATTTGACGATTAGAAGTTGGACAAGTAAATAAAACTCTTAAGTTTGACAGCCACATAAAACTCTGGAGAGGCTGAAGTTTCGATTTGAAAATCGGATAACTAGAATGACATTAAAGAAATGTGACGCTTTAATTTTTAGAAAATAAGACAAAATTTCAAAGAACATTTATTTTGAAAAAATTACATACAAAAAGGTAGGAACAATCACAAGTTTTCTAGTTTCAGGCTGTTTTTAAGGACCCGTTGAACAATTCTAAGCGTTTTAAGGGCGTATTCGAACAAATGATAAGCTGGCTTTTTCGCAGAAAAGGTTGCGTATTCTTGGCAAATTATTTTAAATTTCTAAAACATTGACAATGAATAAAGATAACTTGCTTGTCAAACTATCAAGTAGCATATTAAATGAACTAGTAAGTCCACAAGTCTTAAAAAAAAAAAAACAATCCAAGAAAATGAGAAAATCGCTCAAGTTTAACAGCTAACCTTAAAAAACGCTCAAAATGAGCGTTTAACTGGCGTGAAATACGGATTTTTTGAATAAACACGAGACCGTCTTTAGCCTGAAAACACATTTTTGTACAGTACATCTGGGTAGCCGGGTTGGTAAGAAAATATTTATTCTGGAACAATTCGGAACGTTAGAAATATTTCCAAAGAACGCATTACCTTATAAAAAAAATACCGTATTAAGTGTAACAAAGTATTATTAAAAGAAAACAAATTAAAAATGAAAATAAAATCTAAAATCAAAGACAAATTCTTCTTTTTCTTTTTTAAATGTGTTTCAAATTCTTACTTTCTCAACGCTGAGGATTCCGTGCTGCATACAGGCAAAACTTTCGTTTCAACATTTTGATTAAATTAAAAAAAAACTAGTTTTTTTTTAACTGAAAGTAAGCAGCAACATTAAAACTTAAAACGAACAGAAATTAATCCATATATGAAAGGGACTGTTCCCTCCTCAACGCCCGGCTCTTTACGCTAAAGTTTGACTCTTTCTCTAAACTCTACTTTTAAAACAGTAAAACGCTTTAGCGTAAAGAGCAAAGCGTTGAGGAGGGAAAAGCTCTCCTCAACTCAACTCCTCCTCCTCAAGATTAAATATGAAACTTATATATTTCAAATCACCATTAAAATGCGATTCTTCTGATGTAACTATTGGTACCAAAATTCCGTTTTTTAGAGTTTCGGTTACTATTGAGCCGGGTCGCTCCTTACTACCGTTCGTTACCACGAACTGTTTGATTTGCCAGGTTTTTCACACGTTCTTTTTTCAAAGTTTTAATCTACAGCTTTATTTTGATAAGCCAATCTGGCTTTATATCTTTTTATATTCCTACGTACATTAACAAGATAACTAACCAGTGGGAGGTATGAGTTCATCATCTGCTTCAATTGATTTCCGGGTTGGTGTCTTAGTTCGTCTACCGCGTTTTCCTTCATCACCACGAGAGGGTTTGCTGCCACTCTTGGAGGAATCACGAGCAGGGCTGTAGAAGTGAAAGAATTTCAGATATTTTATAAAAATTCCAGACTTTATTGGAGGTTTAAATAATAAAGAAACGATAATAAAGTAAATCTGACACTGAAAACCTCCAAGCTGTAATAACTTAATTGAAAAAAGCTTCCAATTAAAAGTAAAGAACAATATCGGTTGGTATTACGATTTGTAGACTGAAGGTTTCAGATGTTACGAACGTGGAACATCATCTATCTGCTATTTTGATCAAAAGTGACAAATTTTAACGTAAACTACATAAAACAAGTTAAAGATTTTTTTTCAGTTCCTTCAAATAAAATGTTTTTAGACAAGAAAAATAAAAAAAAGATTTAGTCATAATTAATTGATCATATATGGAATACATGGTGCTAAAAACCAGAAGACACAGCTTGCATCCACGTTGTCAAAAAGATATATCTGCAATATGTTAAGAGGTACTAAGTTGAAACACTAAGAGAATATTTAGGGGGATCAGGTGGGATTGATTCAAATTTTAACTTTAACTGCATATACTAGATCAAATCATTAGAGCACCTAAACTGTTTTTTTAGGAATAGTGAATTAGAACCAAAACAAATTGTACACGCTTAAATAGTCGTTTCAAAGGGGTTTACTAGCTCTGATCCCCCTCCCCTCAAAGAGTGTGGGTAACTCATGAGTGGAAACTGGCACTAGTGTCGGCAGGAAAATCAACGCCATCTAGCTTTTGGCTTAGCTTGGCATTTCTTCAGTCGTTGTAATCGTTTTCTGTCAGAAACTGAGATCAGACGCTTATTACTACACTAATTTTTACCAATTACACACAATAAATAATTATTCTCATTAATACACTAAAAAAAAGAAAAAGCCAATTGTCACCAAACGTTAGATCAAGTTGATTTTTTTTTTGTCGACACTAGCGGCAGTTCCCATTTTTGTAAGTTACCCATACTCTTTCATCCTCTACCCTCCTCAGACATGTAAACTACATATGAATATGTTACACATTTTTATACTTGAGCTTATCACTTAATTTTTGAATTTTCATCGGTTACGCACTTTTTATTTCAATGTTCATCGATTCCAAATTTATTTAATGTCATAGAATTAATATTGTGATATACTATTATTATATTTAAAATTACTGTCAATTAAGCTATGTTTTTTAGTAGTCCTGCCCGGAGATTTAGCACGCATTCCTTTTTGAGATGGGAGAGGGGGGGGGGAGAATCAGTAAAACAAGGTGAAGTAAACGATCAATATAAGAACTGAGATTAAAAATTTTGGCGTCCATACGCGAAGGCCCCTTTACCCCTCGTGTACGACTGAATATTGCAAAAGTCTACGATCATTAGAGCTTGAGTTTTAAAGTCCATATAAATCGTTAGTTAAGGTTTTCACAAGACATTCTCACTAGAAGTTAAATCTTTGAAAAATAAAGTATTTAACCATTCACTAGATGGTTCGAGAGAAAGGTGTAAAAAAAGAAAGAAAAAAAGATGAGAGAAGACCTCTTCAATCCCAATGGGGTATATTCACGTTACCAATACCATAATCCAAAATAGTAAGAAAAGCTTTTTTGTGATTTTTTTTTTTATTCTCCAAGTTTCAAGGCTTTTTCTGCCTCTAATCGTGGTTGCCTACCGAAAAACTTGTAATAAAACCTCAGCAAATCTGAGTGGTACATTAAAATTTGGTAAAAATCTCCGCTAGTTCTGTCAAAAGTCCTAGAAACACACGCTGTTCCTTCACAGAACCATATGTAGATCATAGAAAAAAAAAGAAATAAGCCATAAAAGAAGAAAAAAAGTTAAAAAAAAAACTACAAATAATATATTAAAGAATAAGTTAGAAAGAAAGTACATGACGATAAAATGAAATAGATTTCAAAATTCGTCGGTTCACTTTACATGCAAAAATTATTCAAAAACACTAAATATACATTGGACAGAAAACCCACACTCAATTCAATTTCCAAAATTTCCTAAACTTTCCAAAAAATTCCTCACAAAAGACAAAAGGAAATTGGTTAGTCGGAGAATAAAGAAGAAAAAGATAAAGGTAAGATATAAAACCGCCTTTAGAATGAACCATATTTTCTGAGCAATCTTATCCTCCTCTTCCTCCCCTACTAATAGATCAATTGTAAAATCAGTCCCTTTAAGACCTTCCTATGATGGATACAATTTTCTGTAAGAACTGAAGCAATTATGGAGAGAAATGCTGATGAAACCAAAGCACAAAATTTTCAAAACTAGAACTAAAACTTGGCAATTTCGTCGTTTGAGAAACGCCTACACATTGTTTTGTGATTTACAGTATTGTAGTTTTACACTTATTTTGAATGCTCCACGAGTTTGAACGGTTTAAATATTCCAATCTTTGTTTACTTACTGGTAGTCCCACTTATGGGTAGTTCCACTTATTTTCAAATTTTTTCATTGGTTCCGACTATTCATCAGTCAACGTTTATGATCTTACAAGATACCAGAACCTTGTCAGTGAACTAGAAAAACATACCTTTTGCACTTAAAAAACAACAAAACAAACGAATTAAGAGCTATATATATAAATATATATATATATATATATATATATATATATATATATATAACTAATTACTGCTCTTTCGTAAAATTACCTAGTTCATTGTAACTTAAAATAGTTATGCATAAAATAATTTTATATGAATTACTAGGAGTTGGATCTTACGAAATCCCAAATTTACCTATTTTCGAAAAAAAAGAAGAAAAATCTTTTACGAAAGTGCCTAGAATAATCTAGTAAAAAAAAGAATAAGAACCTCGGTTTGGTAATTCTTATAGAGATGTCACTCGGCAGCATGGATATGCTCATAAAATTGTCGGTTTCTTCCTCGGTTTCTGTTACCTCTTGAAAATAGAGGAGTTCCTCATGGGATAATGTGATCTTTTTGTCGATTTTGTAAACGAGACTCTTCAGCCGTGCAACGTCTGATTCACTAGTCTCTGCTTTGTGCTTCGATTCCTGAAGCTGTTCCTAGAAAAAATAAATTCATACAATCGAATAAGTACAAAAAATAACACGAAATGAAGCAAAACAAGACAGAAATGGTAAAGAATTGAAAACATTTCTTTATTAGTTGGCTCTTTCAGCAGAATTTTTTTTTCTATTATACACTCAGTAGAATATTGTATTGTATTTAGACAGTCAGATTTTCTGTATCAATTATGAAAATGTAGGCAAGTTGAAAAGTAATTTTTTCCCTGTTACATGGAAAAACCGACATTTTTTAAGACCCTAAATGAATAGGGCAATGATAAAGAAATTTTTCCATTAATAGAAATAAATATCTAATGACTGGCCAACACTATCGTTTTTATTTTTAAATTCTACATTTTTCTGGTTGCAAGGGTTTGTTTCCTACTCTTTAGTGCATTTGCAGACCAATTTTTTTTTTAACTTTAAAATTTCTTTTTGTTTTTCATTCCCTTTGTTTTTTTTCCTTTAGAAGGGAAGAATTAATATTTTCGTATTTTATACAAATGCTGGTCGTACAATTGATACTTTAACATATCTCGTTTGTAAAACTTCATACCAAGATCACACCAGCCTCTTCTTCGAACTAACAATAAACAACGACTTGTAACTTCCATGTCTATAATGTACGCATTTCTATGAAATGTACGTACTTCAAGCTCTATCTGAATTGGCACAGGGACTTAAGCGGCTTAAATTAAGATGTTATAATTTTCAAGAAGTCTCCAAGCCTTGGGTTTTCAAAATGTAGAAAACCCATACAATATGATAGGTATTTCTTTATCCCCCCCCCCCTTTGCAAAAAAAGGAGTGGCCATCTCCTTGGTTGATTGCACGATACGGGTATACTGTGAAGCACACCTTTCAGAAATTGAGTGCATAAAGGACATACTATTTTGTAATTGAATAAAAAAAAAAAAAAAGTTTTTCAACTGAAAGTAAGAAGCAACATTAAAACTTAAAACAAACACAAATTGTTACGTATATGAAGGGGATTGACCCCTCCTCGACATCTCACTATTTACACTAAGATTTTTTAGTACCTTTAAAAAAGCTTCTTATTGTTCTGATTAAACGACCCTTGTGCCTCAGGAGTCGTTCTTAAAGAATTGGGACTAAATTAAAACTTTAGCGCAAACAGTGGGGTATTGACAAGAGGGCAAGACCCCTCATATACATATTAATTTCTGTTTGTTTTAAGTTAATGTTACTCCTTACTTTTAGTTCGAAAAACTTGTATTTTTTAAATTTAATTTCTGATCGTTTTTTAAATAATCCCAGGATATCTGGCCCCCTCCACGGAGAAATTCCCCTCCCCACGAAAATATCCTCTAGACGATTTAATCCCGGTGAAAATTTACCCCGGACAATTACCCTTAACAACTCGAAGAGTTAAATTGAGATAAAAAAAAAGACAAAGCAAGAGGTATAAAAAGAATCTTGTATTGGAATTCTGGCAAATTCTCTCAGTGTAAAATTCTCCCTCTGGAAACTCCCCCACCCTTGCAAAATTCTCCTGTGGAAAAAACCCAAACTGGAAATTCCCCCCCCCCCCAAAAAAAATGTATACATACTTCCCAAAAGCAAATACTATGCATAAGCAATGGACAAATTTTAAAACTTAAACACATATCCCCTGGTGTTATTGGGGGCCATGTAAAGTCCAAAGACAGGGTTTTATTGGACCTTTCAACTATGGTGAAGAAAATAGCGATCTCAAAATTTTGATCGAAAAAAACACAAATTTTCTCAGACTCGTAGCCCTTGATGTGTAACACTAAACTTAATAAAACTCATATACTTGTCATCACAGTAATAAACCGATTCTTTGATATATCTATCGGTATCAAAATTCCGATTTTTTAGAGTTTCGGTTACTAATGAACCACGTACTGTTTGATGGATATCCAATAAATTTACTGGAATCATTATAGAGAAAAGGTTAAAAAAGCAGTAAAAGATACTAAAACAACACAATCTCTAATTGAAAGCATTGCAGTCAAAATTGGGAGTCAAAAAGAAATATTTTACAATTTTGCCCTATTTTCC
The DNA here is from genome assembly GCF_032884065.1 of Artemia franciscana. Lineage (NCBI taxonomy): Eukaryota > Metazoa > Arthropoda > Branchiopoda > Anostraca > Artemiidae > Artemia > Artemia franciscana. Next base: position 48,873,934 of record NC_088867.1, read on the forward strand.
AAAACTGGGAGACCAACCGAAAAAGATTCTTAAAAGCATTCAGTGGCTCAGATAAACTACACAACATCTACAACTATGGGAAGGGTAAAAGCAGCCCCATGCAAGGGAATGGTATTTACTGGATACTCTGTTCTTGCCATCGTCTCTATATTGGTAGAACCTACTTCAAGTTGTGAGAAAGGTTGTTAGAATACAATTCTTAAATCGAAAAATCGACAAGCCACGCTAAAGGCCCGAGAATTTTTATTCTGCCTCGGCCCAACAAATGTAGGACAACCTACATCATCTTATTTTGTTTGAAAATATCTCCATGATTGCTTCTGTTAAAGGTCTATTAAAAGTTTTCAGAGCAGCCGAAATAAAAAATATACACCAAAAATTAGCCCTCAATAGAGAGGAACTTATTGAGCCCCAATTATATGAACTTATTAGTACAGATTTTTCACATTTACATCATAATAATTGGCAACCTAATAAAATGCCAGATGATAGCAGACCTGGCAAGCAATTAACTTTTGAAAAGGCATCAAATAGAATGAACCCAGATTTAGTTTCTTTAATTGCCATTCAATATCTTTAAGCAATAAGTGCTATAAGTAAAACTAGCATTATTTTAAGTATGGAATTATAAATGTTTTAAGAGTGTTTTTAGAGTCAAACCACCTACACCCTTGTCTGCCCAAATGTATCCAATCAAAACTTTAAGATAGCCATTTTGTCCAAAATAGTCCAAAGTTCAAATAGCTATGCTTTTTGAGTTGACTAGCCCCCCCCCCCAGCCTGCGGTGCAAGGGCTGTAAGTTACGCAAGTTGATCATTATTAACAAATACAATTTTTTAATTGAAAAGAGGGCATGTTTATAATGCTAGTTTTACTTATTCCATTTTAAGTATTACTTATATATTCCAAGTAGCATTTGTATTACACACACACACAAAAAAAGAGAAAATAACGAGGAAATTTGGGAAGAGAGTGAATACAACCAAAGCGGGTGTGTCGACTATGTAAGCAACAGCTGTCAGGGGCTAAATACAATACAAATAAATAAAAGAAAACAGACTTGCTCCAAAAATCTTATCAATAAAATAAATTTTAAACCAAAATCATAAAACAAGTTTTGAAGAAGAGTCTCAGCTTCCTCACCTCATCTTGGTTTCAGTCAAGACGGAAAAAGATAGTTCTTCATTCCTGCTACTTAATTTGATTAAGAACTGGAGCAATCTCCTTATTTCAATATTGGCCCTTTATGCTTCTAATCTCGTATTCCTTTTGAAAACAAGTTCATATTCATTGGCTTCGGATTTTAATTCATTCTTTATTAAATACTTTTTTAAATAATTAATGTTGTGTGCAAAGGTTGAGCTTCTACTCCTAAAAATCTCTATTTTGGGATGTGTTATTATTGCATTTTTCTTTTTATTTCAATTGCTTCACGGACAATTTGCTTGATGCCTAATTCGATTCTAATTAGATTCTAATTCTACTTCCTAATTAGAATTGTTTCGTCTAACAGCAGAGAATGGTTGGGGTTATCGACAACGTGGTTGTTTAAAGGGACAGACTGAATGCCAGTTTACCAAAGATTGCCCTTTTCGGCCAACCATCTAGGAATAAACGAAAAGCCGGTCGAGCTTAATATGGTTGGGAGGATGTCGCAAGGAAAAATTTAAGGAAAATGGGAACTTCCTGGGAGGGTGTAATATACGGAGGCTTTGAATAGGTTGGGATGGAGGAGGGGCGTGCGTAGCTGTTTTGTCCTCACGCGGCATTATTCTGCGGTGAGTTCTTAGCAGTAGCAGTAAAGCTGAATCAAACGATGTTGAACTATTAAGATGTTTAACCGTATGCCATCCGCGAATGTTTTATTACGTATGATAATTTCGACTCGTCTTAGGTTTCGACAATGCAATATAACCAACACTACGCCATTATGTCTTTAGTTCAATCAGAAATAAACTTACAAAAAAAACTTTTTTTTTTATCGAAGTCGCGATAGAACTTGAAATAAGAAAAAAAAAACTCCTAAGGCCATAACAAATACAGAACAAATGAACTGAAAAAAATGAAGATACGCACAAGGCCGTATCCAGGGGGATTACCGGATTTGACCCCCCCCCCCCGAAACTTTGTTCAACTCTTAAAAAAGTAACAAAAATGCATATAAACAAATTTTTGACACATTTTTTTGTAACCCCCCCCCCCAAATACCCCCGCCCCTTCCGAACAAAGATCCTTGATGCGCCCTTGGATAAGCATCTCAAAGTGAGGAAATGATTGTTACATTTACATATAAGGATTAGGTAATAAACATTTTTCAGAAAGAAATACATTTAATGGGCCATAGGCCCACTTCAGTTCTCTAATCTAGCAGGCTGAGTGCCCTTCAATAATACAGACTAAGCTTCTATGCATCACTAAGTACTTAAAATAACAAAGACTAATCAATTAAATTATCGCATTAAATATTACTTGATCAAATTAATTATTTTAAATTAATCAATTCGATTTAATTTAATCAAAATTAATTAGAAAAAGCAGGGAGAAACAAAAAAACACAAACTAATGGATTAATTAATTGGCTCAATAAGACAGACTAAGCCCCCTTCTAGTTAAAAATAGAGCAACATGCCTACATTGCAACAAAAAACAGTTGGTGGTGGAATTGTGGGGGAGGGGGTGCCAAAGGTTGACTTTGACGAATCCCAATCGTATATCAACATGCAAAACTTCATCTCAATGTTAAAGCGTTTTAAAAGCTGAAGGTATTAATCAGAAAATACTTTTTTTTTAAAATTCAGTTTAGGTTCCTCTAGCTTGACTACCACTTAGGGCACATGGTTTTGTAGCTAGATAAAGATCAGTTAAGTGTTACAATTACAAAATCTTATTGAAATCCCCCAGAGATTTTTTCTCCTTAAAATTGGAAAATGGCAGCCAAAACTGCGCATTCGTTCACTTTTCTCTCCCCAACCCTCTCACAAGAAAATTCTCTGATCTACCCTTCTACTCCGAGGACCTGACTGGTGGGTAGTATACAGAGAGAAGAGAATTTTCCACTTACTTTATTAGTGTCAATAATTATATTCAGTCTTCTTATATCTTCTCTTAGTACCGTATCCTTTTCACCACATCTGATGATTTCAGATTTGAGAGAATGGATTTCATTTCCCGATTTTGCTAAAATTTCCTCTTTTTCTGCTAAAATTTCATTTTTTTCACTTTCTAATTTTGATACTTTCTCTCGAAGTGACGTTAAGTCATCAATTTGCTTCACAATTTCACGTTCTTTGTCTGTCAAATTGACAAGTTTCTTTTCTAAAGTGTCAATCAAGCGGCTTTTGTCTTCAACGTCTTTCTTGAGGCATTCTGAAGCAATTTCCATGTCACTAATTTTTGTTTGGAGATCTCCAATATAAGACTTGAGACATGAAGTCTCTTCTTCATTTTTTGCAACAGTCTCTTCCTTTTCTTTTAAAATTCGACTACATTCCATATTCAGCTTAGCAGCTTCCTCTTTTAAAGACGACACCTCAAGTAAGGCTTCTTTGAGACGACACTCATCCTTCAAAATTTGCTCTTCCTTCTCTTTTAGAACATTGTCATTCTCTGTCTTCAGCTGAGTAATTTCCTCTTTCAATACTGAAACTTCACTTAGAGCTTGCGTCAGCTGCGACACATCTTCCAAAAGTAGTGTATTTTCTGTTTTGAATCGAGTAGCATCCTCTTTTAGCGATGTAATTTCAGTGAGAGTGATGTTTAGTTGAAGCTCAATATTAGCGAGTCGTTCATTCTCCTTTGATAATATATCCTTTTCAGTTTGCAATCTAGCAATTTCTTCTTTCAACAGTGACATGTCAGATAAAGCAGCTGCAATTTGAGCTTTAATTATGCGAGACTCATCATTCAAAATCTGCTCTTCCTTCTCCCTCAGAATATTGTCATTCTCTGTCTTCAGCTGAGTAATTTCCTCTTTCAACGCTGAAACATCACTTAAAGCTTGCTTCAGCTGTGACACATCTTCCAAAAGTAGTGCATTTTCCGTTTTTAATCGAGTAACATCCTCCTTTAGCGATGTAACTTCAGTGAGGGTTGTGTTAAGCTGATGCTCAATATTAGCAAGTCGTTCATTCTCCCTCGATAATGTATCCTTTTCAGTCTGCAATCTAGTAATATCTTCTTTCAAAAGTGAAACGTCGGATAAGGCAGCTGCAAGTTGAGCATCAACTATATCATAATCAGTTTTCAAAGAGACAATACCGTCAGCAAGTTGCTTCTTTTCACCTAAAATTCGGTCTAGATCCATATCTGTCTTCTCCATTTCTGTTAACCTCCTGAGAAGAGAATCCCGTTCTTCACTAATTACCAAAAGCTGATTCTTGAGATCGGCACACTCGATGTTGAGTTTTCCCATCTGACGGATAAGATTTTCTGTCTCAATGGGATTGGTAGAAGAACCTGAAGGTTTCTTCGGAGTCTTAGTTTTGGCAATCTCTGGGGCTTGTTGAAAGTGTTGAAGCTCCTCGTTTAATTGAATTATTTCAAGAGATTGGAGTTCAAAGTTCTTCTTCAGATCTTCCATGGCTTCTCTCAGCTCTTCTATTAGATTGTCTTTGTCCTGCAGGTGTTGCTTCATTGCAGAAATTTGTTCCTGAAATAGTAGGAGAAAATTACAGACATCGAAAAGAGGAGCTTCATAGGAAGAAGAAGAACTTCAGAAGAAGAAGAAGAAGAAGAAGAAGAGGAGGAACACGTTGTCTATGGCTCTGATTACCTAACGGGTGACAATCCTCAAAATAATAATCTAGAAATCTAATAACAGAAAAGAATAAAATCTAGAACCGTCTCCCTCAAAAAAAGGGTTTAAATTTCATTCAATCCATCAGTTTATTTAAAGGAAACATAGAAAAATTACAAGCCTTTAAACCCCCAAAAAAGCTCTTTGGCCTTTAAGAGTGGGAGGCTAAGTATTAAACTAAACAATATCACTAAAATCAAACAGAAGGACCAGAAGAAAAAAGGGGAGAGAAGAAAAAAAGGGGAGAGGAGAAAAAAAAACACAGTAAACAACACCATACATGATGTCATAAAACAATCATTCGTTAATAACCATTATCAAATACAATTAACAAAGGAGATGGAAAAGAGAATATAATGGACTGAAATAGAAAAAAAGAAAGAAAAAAATCCTCAATACAGTACGTATGGGAGATCTGAGATTCTTATAAAAAGCATGACTCGGTAAGTAGTTGTACCTGCTCTCTTTGTGGGGAGTATTGGAATGGACTGGAACATTTTCTGAGTAATTACCAAGGTTTGGTGAATTCAAGGTTTTGAGGGGGTATACCACTCAAACCTTACAGCCCCTGGGCTGTACCACTACAGCCCCTCAAAGCCTAAAGGAGCAGTCTCCCTAAGGTTCTCTTGAACGACAGGTTTCTTCGATAGTTTCTCACAATCGTAATAATAAAGGAATAGAAAATATATACACAAACTAGGAACTACAAGGAATGAATAGAGAAATGTATTCATGCAAAAAAAATAACAAAGAAAAGAAATTGGGAACAATCTCTGCAAGGTTCTCTGTTTAAATTTTTTTTTTTGTCAAAACAGAAGTGATAAAGGAATAGAAAGGACAGACAAGAACTAAGGTTCGCAAGAATGAGAACTTCCTCCGAATATCTTGTCACAACTCTATTCACAAACGCACAAAATAGATAGACAAGACTGGGAACGAAAACGAGTGAATAGAGAAATGTATCTATGAAAGAAACTGACAGAAAAAAAGCGGGAACAGTCACCACAAGCTCTCCTCTGCTTCAATTTTTTGTCACGAAAGAAGTATGGAAAGGAAGAATAGAGAAGAACAGAAAGGACAGGGAAGACGAAAACTAAAAACTAAACGAAACGACTAGAGAAGGGAACGAAAAGAAAATTGACAGACAAAAAAATGGGAACAGTCCCGCAAGATTTGCAAGAGTGAGACCTTCCTTCGAATATTTTGTCTCACTTACAAAGGAATAAAATAGATAGACAAAAATGGAACGAAAACGAATGAATACAGAAACGTATTTACGAAAGAAACTGACAGAGAAAAAAATTTGGGAAAAATAACCACAGGCTTCTCTGCTTCAATTTTTTTTGTCAACAAAAAAGTACGGAAAGAAAGAATAGAGAAGAACAGAAAGGAAAGGAAAGACGAAACTAAAAGCTAAATGAAAGGAAAAGAGAAGGGAACGAAAAGAGAGCTGACAAAAAAAAAAATGAGGAAAGTCCCGCAAGATTTGTAAGAGTGAGAGCTTCTTTAGAATATTTTGTCGCAACTCTACTAACAAAATAATAAGATACAAGGACAAAAGCTAGGAACGAGTGCAAATGAATAGAAAAAATGTATTTATGAAATAACCAAAAGAAACGAATAGAGAAAGGTTTTATCAAAAGAAAATTACAGACAAAAAGGGCAACAGTCCCCGCAAGGTTCACAAGAGTGAGAGCTTCCTTCGAATATTCTGTCACAACTCTACTCACAAAATAAGAAAATACATAGACGAAAACTAGGAACGAAAACGAATGAACAGAGAAATGTATTTATGAAAGAAACTGACAGAAAAAAAATGGCAACAGTCGCCAAAAGCTTCTCTCCTTTGATTTGTTTTTCGTCACAAAGGAAGTATAGAAAGAAATAAAAAGAAACATAATATAGAAGAACAGGAAGGAAAAATGACAACCAAATGGAACGAACAGAAGGTTTTTATAAAAAGAAAATTGACAGAAAAAAAGGGAACAGTCCCCACGAGGCTAGCTGGAATGACAGCTTTCTTTAAATATTTTGCCACAACCCTAGAAATAAAGGAATAAGATAGGGACAGATGAAGATTACAAACTAAACCAAAAGAAGCGAAAAATGCATTTATGACAAAAAACTGACAAAGAAAAAAAGAAAGAGAACAGTCTCCACAAGGCTCTCTAGTATGACAATTTGCTTCGAGTTTTTCATCACAACTGAAGTGATAAAGTAATACAATAGAAAGACAAGAATTAGGAACTAAAAGGAATGAATAAAGAAAGGCATATAAACAGAATACGAACAGAGAAATTGTTTGAACACACCTTATCTGCAGAATCTTGTTCATCAGCTTTTTCAATGGATTCCAGATACAACACCTTGAAATTTTCAAGTTCAGTAATCTTGTCTTTCAATTGTTCATTTTCGGCCTCCATGAACTGGCGAGTATTTTCTGACTTCTCAAATTCTTCGCTAAGCTTCCGGTGTTCTACAAAAAAAGGTTGGTTTAAAAACTCATTTTTCAAAATGTACAATGCAAAGGCTTGTCAAAAGAAGTAGTATCCATCCTTTATAAAACACATCCACTATATTATGAAAAAAGAAAGTGCAGTAAAGAAACTTTCTTTGAGTTTTAAAGCTTTAGTTTAGGGTAACACACCACTTTTTGGACACGTAAATTTTAGCTTTTGAATTTTACAGGATAGGTCTTTTAATAGGCCTTTCACTTTTACAAATAGATTTTCCACAGACCTATAATTTGTCAAATAAGTTTACCAGCACATCGACCAAATTTTAGCTCTTAGATTAATTACTGAGAAGTCTGAATCATCAGATTCCTTTAGTCTTCAGCGTTATAAATTATAAAAAGGCATTCAGTTAATAGAAGAGCGTTAGCGAAGGTTTAACGACAAGAAATAAAATGTCACGCCATCTGCTATTTGATGAAATTTGACATTTTCACCAGTGTAGTAAAAAGAAAAATCAGTTTTTTTCGGATAATTGGTAAAGTTAGGGTTATTATACGATTACAAAGTTTGAAAAAATGCCAAACGTCGCCAAACACCAGAAGGGGCAGATAGTATTTTCTGGTCGATACCAACACCAGTTTCCACCCTTATAAGATATCCACACTTTTTGGTCCTATTCTTGTAAGTTGTACCAGATAAGCAAATTAAAGTGATTTGTTCTATTTACGAGAATAATATTGCTGCGGTTTATGACGTGAGGTTAGCAGTTAGTTTGGCAATGAATCAGGAGTTCAGCAGGGTCGTGTTCCATCCCCCTTAATACGGATCATTTTGATTGACTTTGTCTTAAGGAGTGCAGGAGAGACAGTGGGAGAATGCAAAATCAAACAGGGCTGAAAAACTTTCCTGGACTTACATTATGCTGACAATTGAAGCATCCTAGGAGAAAGTGTGAGGAAAATGAACGAGCATTTAGAGTTTTTGCGAGTTCAGGGTGCTATAAGAAGTTTGATAATTGATGTTAAGAAGACTAAGTCGCTAAGGCTAGGAATGAGTAAAGATGGAAAGGGAACGTTGGGCAGCGAAAAGATTGATCAAGTGGACAGCTTCACTTACCTTGGTAGCATTATTAGTAAAGACGGCGGGAGCAGTGAAAATGGTAAAAGTAGAATAGCAAAGGCCAAGGGTATTTTTTCACAATTAAAAAAAGTTTGGAAGAATAGAAAGATAAGTCTGCGAGCCAAGATTAGAATATTGGAAGCTACAGTGATAGCAGTGGTCAAATAGGGTTCTGAAACATGAGCACTCAGGAAAACGGACAAAGATTTGCTAGATATTTTCCAGAGAAATTATCTACGGATTGTTCTGGGTACCCACTCACTGACCGTATTTCAAACAGCAGGTCTTGCGAAAAGTATGGTTCAATCCGGCTTTCTCAAGCTATAATGAGAGAAAGGTTGAGATGGCTAGACACCTTCTGCGGACGAAGCAAAGAAGGACAAATTGCCGGAGATTGTCTTTTTCGGCCAACCGAAGAGGGCTAAACGCAAAGCAGGTCGTCTTCTATTGGGATGGGAGAATGTAAAGGAATATTTAAAGGATATAGGAACTTCCTGAGAGGATGTACTGAGGAAAGCTTTGAATAAATTAGGATGGAGAAGGAGCGTGCGAAGCTGTGTTGGCCTCACGTGGCTTGTTGCTTCGGTGAGTTGTTAATAGAAGTAGTAATTTACCTTCACGGAATACAGGAAATTTCTTTGTAGCCTATATTTCAAATAATGTAATACTAATACCCAAGGGTGTATCCAAGATTTTTGTTGGGGGAGGGGGGATATTTTATACACCGCTTTCCGGACAGGTAAATTCTAACTCTTGAATTTTTACCAAATAGGTCTTTCAATAGGCCTTCAATTTGCTGATTAGGTCTTCCAGTTTAAAAAAAAGTAAATAGAAAGAATCCAGAACATGTGCTAAGACCCTTCATCTATCTAATGAATCATCATGGTGGTTCCTTAGTCATGTACGGTGGTTCTTTAGTAATTTATGCAATGCCAAAATTACGCTAATTGACGGCATACATACTGCAAATATGCTTAAGTGAATCGCAGCCTAAATATCTTTAGCCCCTCCCCCATTTTTCGAGATCGACTTGGTGCGTCCAATGCCCCCAAAGAGTTTTGGCTTTATTCAACGAGCCTTCTCTGAGATATTACAGAGAGACCAGTTTATAGCCTGGCAACGCATGATGTATTTCTATTTATCTTTGAATTCTGTTTAAAACAAAAAACATTTTTACCCCCCCCCCCAAAAAAAAAAAAAACGAAGTCCCCTTACCCCCTCCCCTTAAAACTACCTGCCAAAGGCTTCAATTCTACCCCCATACCCCCGCCTTTCCCGAGATACTGTAGTATTGCTAATTTGACAATCTTGATATACAAAATGTGTTTCAATTTACCTCTGCCCCTATTCACCAGTTAAAACTTGGAATGAAAACCCTTTCTTTTACATGCGATTTTCATTTAATCTTAAAGTTATTCTGTACGGCTTCGACGATCATCAATTTGCTTTTGTATCGTTCACATTTTTTAAAGATTTTTTTTTGTTATTTATTGACAAGTATATGAACAACTTCCTTCAGACAGATAGGGAAAAATATTTGAGGTAAGGAGATAAGGATATAAATTTTCTTAACTTAACTTATTCTTCCTCCCTCCAATAAAGTTGCCAAGTGTGGGCTCTTAACCTCACCAGATCTATCTCAGTTTTCTTTTAGTTTCTCTTTCATTTTATATTTAACGATAATTAATTAATCAATGAATCAATTAATTAAGTAATTCCCGCACTGATTCTCTTCAGCTTACGTCCTTTTTCACGATTACATAAAAAAAACTAGTTTTTCTAACTGAAAGTAAGGAGCGACATTAAAACTTAAAACGAACAGAAATTACTCCGTATATGAAATGGGTTGTCCCCTCCGCAATCCCTCGCTCTTTATGCTAAAGCTTTTAATTGTCTTAAAAAGCAGAATTGTGGTAAAGAGTCAAACTTTAGCGTAAAGAGCGAAGGATTGCATTTCATATACGGAGTAATTTCTGTTCGTTTTAAGTTTTAATGTCGCTCCTTACTTTCAGTTAGAAAAACTAGTTTTTTATATAATTTCTGAACGTTTTTGAATTAATGCATGTTTGATTTTGGCTCTCCACACATAAATTATTAAAATGAAATTTATATTTTAATTCCTTTTTTGGCTAAATGGCTTTCTCTTAGTTCTGATCAGACGATTTTGAGAAATATGGGATGGGGAAGGAGGCCTAGTTGCCATGCAATTTTTCGGTTACACAAAAAGGCAACTATAAATTCTAATTTTTAACGAATTTTTTTATTAGTAAAAAATATTCGTAACTTAAGAATTAACTTACGTAACAAACTTTTATATTCTTAAATTTTTATTATGTATATGAGGGGGTTTGTACCCTCGTTAATACCTCGCTCTTTACACTAAATCGTAAGTTTTGTGCCGATTCTTTAAGAATTACCCCTGAATCAGAAAGGCCGTAGAATAAATAGTTGAAATTACTAAAAATACTTTAGCATAAAGAGCGAGGTATTTATCTCCTCCTAAATACCTCGCTCTTTATGCTAAAGTATTTTTAGAACCCCTCATATGCGTAATAATCTCTGTTCGTTTTAAGTTTCAATGGTACTCCTTACTTTCAATTGAAAGAATTTTTCCATGTTTATTTTTTCATTTTTTTTATAGTAATTTAGAAAATCCTGCGCCCTTTTCATTGAATTTCTGTTCCCCCATGACATATTTCTCCAAGGAAAGATCCTCCCACATAGCCCCCTCCCCTCAGCCCCACCTCCAAAACCAAAAAAAAATCCCCTGAAAACGACTGTACATTTCCCAATAACCATTATTATATGTAAACAATGGTCGAAGTTTGTAACTTGCAGCCCCTCCCCCAGGGACTGTGGGGGAGTAAGTCATTCCCAAAGACATAGTTATTATGGTTTTTGACTATGCGGAGCAAAATGGCTATCTCAAAATTTTGATCTGTTGACTTTGGAGAAAAAATGAGCGTGGGAGGGGGCCTAGGTGCCCTCCAATTTGTTTGGTGACTTAAAAAGGGCACTAGAACGTTTCATTTCCGTTATAATGAGCCCTCTTGCAACATTCTAGGACCACTTGGTCGATACAATGACCCCTAGAAAAAAAAAAAAAAAAAAAAAAAAACAAACAAATAAACACGCACCCGTGATTTGTCTTCTGGCAAAAAATACGAAATTCCACATTTTTGAAGATAGGAGCTTGAAAATTTTGCTACTGGGTTCTCTGATACGCTGAATGCGATGGTGTGATTTTCGTTAAGATTCTGTGACTTTTAGGGGGTGTTTTCCCAATTTTCTAAAATAAGACAAATTTTCTCAGGCTCGTAACTTTTGATGACAAAGACCAAATTTGATGAAACTTATATATTTAAAATCAGCATGAAAATCCGATTCTTTTGATGTATATTTTAGCATCAAAATTCCGTTATTTAGAGTTTCGTTTACTATTGAGCCGGGTCGCTCCTTACTACAGTTTGTTACCACGAACTGTTTGAAATAAATTTTCACATCTTGCAGGTTTGGCAAATGTAAAAATTTCTGATTCTTAAAATTAAAAAAAAAAAAAAAAAAAAAAAAAAATAGGTCTATTTTTCTATTCTAGGTCTATTATAGACCTATCTCCTAAACGTTTCAACGCGATACCCTTGGTGCCATTAGTTACAGTATCCGTAGAAGAGATATCAAAAGTATTCACATATTGTCTTCTAGCTAGTTCAAAATCTTTCTCAACTAACCCTGAAATGTCTAACTTATTAATATAGGCCACTATAGTGATATTGCTTTGTCACCGTATTGACAATCTATATAAACCTATATCTATGTCTAGACATGGGGCAGAGGGATGGGACGCAACTGTGACAGTATCGATTACGTTTGGGAAAAAACTATTGAACGGAAAAAAAAATTAGTAAACAGAATTACTCTTTTGTTGCAATTGCAGCTACTTTTGTCGCTACAAAAGAGTAAACAGGATTGCTCTTTTGTTGTTATGTAGTTACTTTTATTGCTATTGCAGCTACTTTTGTTGCTATTGTAGCTACAAAAGAGTGAGCAGAATAACTCTTTTGTTGTTATGTAGTTACTTTTATTGCTATTACAATTACTTTTCTAGCTATTATAGCTACAAAAGAGTAGACAGAATTACTCTTTTGTTGTTATGGTAGTTACTTCTGTTGCTATTGCAGCTGCTTTTGTAGCTATTTTAGCTACAAAAGAGAGTGCAGAATTGCTATTTTCTTGTTAATGTAGCTACTTTTGTTACTATTGTAGCTACAAAAGAGTAAACTGAATTACTCTTTTCTTGTTAATGTAGTTATTTGTTGCTATTGTCGCTACAAAATAGTGAGCAGAATTAATCTTTTGTTGTAATTGTAGCTACTTTTGTCGCTACAAAAGAGTAAACAGGATTGCTCTTTTGTTGTTATGTAGTTACTTTTGTTGTTAATGTAGCTACTTTTGTTGCTATTGTAGCTACAAAAGAGTAAACAGAATTACTCTTTTGTTGTTATCTAGTTACTTTTATTGCTATTGCAGCAGCTTTTGTTGCTATTTCAGCTACAAAAGAGTGTGCAGAATTATTCTTTTCTTGTTAATGTAGCTACTTTTGTTGCTACTGTAGCTACAAAAAAGTAAACAGAATTACTCTTTTGTTGTTATGTAGTTACTTTTATTGCTATTGCAGCTACTTTGGCTGATATTATAGCTACAAAAAAGTGAGCAGAATTACTCTTTTCTTGATAACGTAGCTACTTTCGTTGCTAATGTAGCTACTTTTGTTTTTATGGGAACAGCATTGTAGCATGCCCTTCTGCTCTCATTGCCAAATATTTCAAGTTTACTGTTATAACCCCCAAGACACACTATTACGGGTAACATGCCTTTCTTCCCCCCCCCTCCCCCCCCCCCGTTTGCTATTTATTCAATACAGCTTAGGCCCTACAAATAAAGTGTAAGTCTACTTACCTGTTTCAAGCTCATCAAGCTCAGCAATCACCTCCTCCAAGTTTTTACCCATGTCCTCATATTTTTGCCTTATATCGTCATACTCACGGTTTCTCTTTTCAAGTTTGCGCATAACTTCATCGAAAGTCATTTGTATATCAAAAGGGGTTTCGGTACGTGAAAAATCGAAATTCTTTTCACCTGTAATTCAAAATAACATATTCATGTTTCCTTCATTCTACGAACAGATCTGTGAAACTAGTCAGGGAAGAACTCTGGGACTTATGGAAAACTCTCCATAAGTCCCTATTATTTAGGGACTCCATATTATTTCTTTTATGGCAAGTATATAATTAATTTTTAAACACAACAATAATTTGTTATTAGCACATATGGAACGTTCAGAATAACAATAGGGGTGGATATAGAGCGAAATCTTGGGGGGGGGCGGAGAAGACGCCAATAATTGACCAAATTGAACAACTTGTTAAAAAAAAAGAGTGAAAACAGAAAAGACAAGGAATGAGCCAGTCATAATAAATCTTGGGAGGGGTGCTTCCCTTAATTCGCCAGTGGGATCATAGGAAAAAAAAACAAAAAAAAAAACAGAGAGTGGAATGAATTCCAAAAGAATTCATATCGCCCTTTTTATATTAACGCATAAATCAGCAGGTATTTTTTTTTTTTTTTTATGTGACGGAACATGGACAAATATGATCCAGCTATGCTCTCGTACTCAAACTGTGCCTTTCAATGTCATTTGTTTATCTAATAGACTAGTCACAGTTCCTCTTTGACAGTTCTCGGACAGTTTCGCTCGAAGTCATTTGTACATCAAAAAGGATTTCCGAACGTGAAAAATTGATTTTTTTTTTCTTCTTTTTTTACTTTTAAAACGAGACATGTTTCCCTATTTTTGTTCTTCTGAGCTGGTTCACAGTCTTTTATATTGAATTATAAAATCTATAAACCTATATAAAACTTAATAATGAGAGACAGGGACGCACGGAGGGGGATATCTGCCCCTCCCAGTCCATTATCTCAGATTTACTCCAGTGAATTATTCACAGTTCCTCTTTGCCAGGAAATGAAAATTTGATGTGAGGGTGTACACAGGGAGGCTCTGAATAGATTGGGATGGAAGAGGAGCGTGTGTAGCTGTGTTGGCCTCAGGCAGCTTGGTGCTGCGGTGAGTTGCTAGTATATATATATATATATATATATATATATATATATATATATATATATATATATATATATATATATATATATATATATATATATATATATATATATATATATACTACTACTAACAATTCACCACCGCATAAAGACACCTGAAGCCAACACATCTATGTACGCTCCTCCTCCATCCCAATCTATTCAAAGCCTCCTTTTTTAAACCCTCACATTAAATTTTCATTTCCCTTAAATCTTTCTTTATGACATGCTCCCACATCAACTGCGGACGACTAGCTTTTTTCCACTTCAGAAATAATAAAAGCATGAATATAAAGAAAACAACGGAGAGAAGGTCGAGAAATAATGATAAATAAGGTAAAAAGAAAGAAAAGGTCAAACGTAAAATAAAAGGTACCTTGAAATGCTTGGCTAAATGTTAACATTATTATTTCCCATTGGAAAATAATGAGAGTATGGAAATAATGGTTGGGAGACTGGGGGGTTGGAAAATAATGGGAAATATAGTAAAAAAAAAGAAAAAAAAACGAACATAAAATAAAAGGTACCTTAGAATGCTTGGCTATAGCTGAATTTCATTGTTTTCACTTGTGGATAATGAAAGTATAGAAATAATGGTTGGGAGGTCGAGAGCTTGGGAAAAAATGGCAAATATGGTAAAAAAAGAAGGAAAAGATCCAACATAAAATAAAAAGTACCTTGCAATACTTGGCTATATTTTAACCTCATTTTTTTTCTCTTCAGAAATAATAAAGGCATAGAAATAAAGAAAATAATGGTTGGGAGATTGAAAAGTTAAAAAATAATGGGAAATATAGTAAAAAAGAGAAAAAGATCAAGCATAAAATAAAAGGTACCTTGCAATGCTTGGCTATATTTTAACATAATTATTTCCCCTTCTGAAATAATAAAAGTAGGTAAATAAAAAAAAATATTGGGAGTTGAGAAATAATAGAAAATATGGTAAGAAAAAGGAAAAAGATCAAACATAAAAGAAGTTACCTTGCAAAGCTTGGCTGTAGGTTAACCTCATTATTTCCCCTTGGGAATCAGCCAATGCTTTCTTATGGTCATCAAGAGTGCTTTGCAGTTTCTTTAGCTGCACTTCCAAGTCTTGGTTAGCATTCTTAAAAAAATAAAATAAATCATATCAAAATAAAAGTCATGGAAATTTGTTAGAAAAACTTCTATTTGAACGAAAAAAGCAACGAGTTACTTTACACTGACATACATCCAAGCCAACTACATCACATTTTTTTTGTTTAATAAAGGTGACATCCAACAATGGCAATGACAAAGAACCAGAAAAAAACATCATTTTATTCCAGCAAAGGGTGGGGGAGGGGAATACACGAAAAACGCAAGAATCCGTCAACGAAGGTTACTAGCAAAGTCCTGTGCGAATATGGTCCCCTGAATATCAGCACGGACCTGCCTTCTACCAGTGAGACACGAGAAGCAGCAAAGAAACTGGAAAATCACAAGGATTGGATCGTATATCATGCAGAGGCATGTTGATAAAGGCATCAACATACACACGTTTGGTCTTTACTCTTCACTCGGACAACAGCCAAAGTACAATCAGACTGGCAACTCACTCATTAGGATACTCAAAAAAGCAGACGCTATTGAACCAGGCAACTGGCGGGTATAAGTTTACTGTCAATACCCGCGAAGATTCTCTTATCCGTTATCCTACAGAGGATCCGAACACAAATTGATTGACACCTCCGAGGCGAACAGTATGGCTTCCAGCCAAATCGCTCATGTACAGACCTTAAATTCTCGATTGGACTTCTAGCTGAAGAAAGCAGAGAGTGGGGTTCGAAGATCTATATGATCTTTGAGGACTTCAATTCCGTAGATCGTGAAAGTCTATGGAAGATTCTCATCCATTATGGAATCCCTGAGAAAATGTGACGATTATTACCACCATTTATGAGGGCAGCTTATGTTGCGTAAAAACACCAGAGACGAAAACTCGTTTCGTCCGCATTTTGTCGGGAGTAAAACAGGGGTGTGTTCTATCACCATTATTTTTTGTGATAATGATTAATTACATCTTTCAAAGCACAGAGACAGGAGGCATCAGATTCAACCCCGAAGTCCAGGTCAATGATACTGATATTGCAGATGGCATAGCAGTGTTTGAGTCAAGAAAACCTTTCAAGAGGACGTATCCCAAATATCCGCACCTTCTGACTCTGTTAATGTCGGCTGCTAAAGGTTGTCGTGTCTTTTCATAGATGGTTTGTCATCCTCTGTGGCCAGTGGATGCACTGGCCTTTGCTCTGCAAAGACACAGCCGGTTTTTTTTTTTTTCAAAAGTCAGAACTGTTATTCTTGGTTCAGGTACCATGTTTCTGCTGCATAAAGTAGGAATTTTGTGCCTCATGAGGCTGCCTAGTTCAGTCGGTCCTACAATTTCCCCTGTCACACACAAGCGTAAGATCTTGAATTTCTTCCCGAAGACTCAACGCACGTATCGTGCCAAGCCACTAAATGCAGCATGTATAAATCTGTTCAAACAGACAGCGTCACGACAGCCCCTCCTTACAACCAGATTTTACAAAAATATTGACTTTAAAAGAAGAATTAATGGATGTGTTAATGCTTATTGCAGATTTTTTGTCAGTTTATAAAAGTGATTCAATAAGCCAACCTATAAATAATTCCAACCCAAACAAGGTAAATAACACTTTAGACTCTAATCATCAAAAAAGTGCATTGTCTTAAAGCTCAATGAATATTAATGAAGGAAGCAGAGGATTAAGTTCATTAATTTTAGCCACTAAAAGTGATATAAATCTAAGTTCAGAAATTGTACCTGACCTCAATCTCACCTCGATTCAACCTAATTAGAATCCTGACCTTGAGAACACATATGCCCAAATTCGTTTTGACAGTACGGAAGTGAATCTGTCTAATAACAATGACTTCCCTTCTAATATTCGCAAATGTGCTCCAAATTAGGATATAAATGTGATTTTGGGTATGACCGTGTTCCAAGCAAGCTGCAGGAAAAAGGTATTCCTGATAATAGTGTTATAAAAATTGCAAGTTTTTTAAGCAAGGAAATTGCAAATTAGGTCCAAAGTACCCCTATAACTATAGATTTATTATCCATTACCTAAAAAAACGAAATGCAGCTCGTCCAAAATTTGTTCCCGTTTTTATGGCACTTGGAATCTACCAGGTGACATATGGCGATCGCAAATTCTGTCGGTTGAAAACGTCGCAAACGCTTAGAACCGGAAATCTTGGAAAACACTTAAAGCGGAGAGATTAGGATGAAACTTGGTGGGAAGAATAAGCACAAGTCCAAGATACATGACTGACATAGCCGAACTGGATCCGCTCTCTTTTGTGGGGCTGGGGGGGATTCGGAAAAATTAGAAAAAATGAGGTATTTGTAACTTACGAATGGGTGATCAGATCTTAATGAAATTTGATATTTAGAAGGATCTTGTGCTTTAGAACTCTCATTTTAAATTGCGACCAGATCCGGTGACATCGTGGGGAGTTGGAGGGGGAAACCAGAATTCTTGGGAAATCGTGAAAATCGAGGTATCTTACGAATGGATGATCGGATCTCAATCAAACTTGATATATAGAAGAATCTTATGTCTCAGATGCTCCATTTTCAATTCCAATTGGATCCAGGGACATAGAGGGTTGGAGGGGAAACCAAAAATCTTGGAAACCGGAAATCTTGGAAAACGCTTATAAATGTTGTAGATACGTGATTGACGTAACCAGACTAGATCCGCTCTCTTTGGGGAGTCATGGGGTGGGGATCAGTGCTTTGGCGAGTTTAATGTTTCTGGAAGTGCTAGGACGATGAAAATTGGAAGGCGTGTCAGGGAGCTGCACAAATTGACTTGATAAAGTCATTTTCCCCGATTCGATCTGAGGGGCTGAAGCCAGAGGAAAAATTAGAACAATTGAGGTATTTTTAACCCACGAGTGGGTGATCGGATCTTAATGAATTTTGATATTTAGAAGGACCTCGTGACTCCGAGCTCTTATTTTAAATCCCGACCGGCATTAAGCCTCTGATTTTCTTTACAAAGCAATCTATTGCTTCTTGGAATTTTGCTAGAGCTCATACCATATGAGCTCTTAGCTCTGGTTTACATAACACGTGAAACCCAAAAGAAGTGCTCGTTATTGTATTTATGTCGTTTTTACTTCACTGGCAAGTGTTCTAAAGCAAAGTGTAATTTTATCCATGTTCTTTTATGTAAGTTAGCATCAAACGGGCGTTTTTTCGGGTGTGATAACCTGCATATTTATGTTCCCTCTTTAATGTTGCAAAAAAAAAAAAAAAAAAAAAAAATCAAGCTGCAAACAAAAGCAAAGTGCATAAACTTGGGCAGTACCAGCTGTTATAGGTCGAAGATTCCATACTGGAAGGACCCTTTTTTAAGGCAAAACTACGGATCCCTTTCCTCCCTTATTAGATACTTCTTATTACCTCCCTCCCAATCTTCGGGAAACGCCCCTCCAATCCAGAAATTTACTCACCGCCAGTCAAATCATCATCACACCCAAACCCTACCATAATCCCCTTTTACTCATATCCCTCCGAATCACAAACCCCATTGCATATCATATCCGCTCCATGCGCCCAAGATGTTGTTGACTTATTCGGGACTCCACCCATCATTTTCTAATGTAAATCAGACCTACCTTCTCCCAGAAAGTTCCCATCTCACTTCCCTTTCCCAGCACCTTCTTACCTTCCCATCTCCTCCTTTCCGCTCTATCAAAAATCCTCCCAATTCGACTCCTTCTTACACTATCTCCACGAAACCTCACCTCCAGTCCATTTGTTTTCTCCCTCGTGCCTTCCCTGTCAACGAGACTCAGGTCTGAGACTTTTTGCATTCAATAATTGTCTTGTAATAAATCCTAATTGTTCTCACTTCCCGTCAACTGGAAACAAGTTGCACCTTCCTCATCATGTTTCGTCCAAATCCTTGACCACCCTCACCTCCAAATCCCCAAGTTAAATCCTTCTCTTACCCTTCTTCTCCAAAGCATAATGACGCCTGACAAATTATTCCGAGTTTATTAATCTCTAGACTCAATCCCCCCCCCTTGTCTTTGCCCCCTCTCCAGTAGGTGGGAGCTATCATCTTTCGATTCTTTTATCCCCCTCCTCACATTTTAAGCATTTTTTCTCTGTAGCTTATGGCACTTATCGCCCTTTTCAAAATTCTGGTCTTCTTTCTTTTGGTATGTGGCTGATTACTGAAGATTGGCCTGATATTTAAAGTTTAAAATATCTTGATAAGAAAATGGCTACGTTCCACAAAAAGCTAATTGATAAATATCAAATTTGTTTCCCTGAAAAGAGATTTAAAAGGTGCTCCAAAAAAGGTAAACTGGATGAAGACAATAAACTCAGAAAATCAATTAAAAGAAAAATTCGCAAATTGGCACGATCGTACTACAAAAATAAGGTCGAAGAATCGCTCAATAATTCACCAAAAAATTGGTATTCCAAGGTTAAAAAGCTGTGAGATAGGAGGCTTGAGCAGCTTGACCTCGACCTACCCGAACCCCTTGATGTTACTGCCGATAAACTAAATAAATTTCTCGCCTCCATTGTCCAGAGCCTTCAAGCATTGACCGGCCAATTATCAACAGGAGCCCTATCCCCTTCTTCCCCATCTGAGATAAATAGAAGAATTGAAAAACTAAGAAAAATGAGTCCTTGTCCTTTGGACATCCCATTTCCTCTTATTAGTGCCTATGGTGACTTCCTTTCTAAGCCCTTGTCTTTCCTGTTTAACAAGATTACCGAGTCTGGGCGAATTCCAACAATTTGGAAACATGTTTTCATAACCCCTTTGAAAAAGAAAACGGAAAGCCTGGCGTTGAAGGCGTTCGTTCTATTACTCTTACTCCTATTTTCTCAAAACTTTATGAAGGATTCCTTGCAGATTGGCTAAAGGAACAAAATCTTACCTCTTACCGACCTGATTCAGTTTGGGAGCATAAAATCCACTTCTATTTCCCACTACCTCGTTTCTCTTATTGACCACGTCGAGAAAATCCTCAAAAAGCCTAATTCCTGGCTTAATTTAATTTCCATTGACCTTCAGAATGAATTTGCTTTTCTTAACCACATTATTTTAATTGAGAAACTTGTCAGCGAGTTCAATTTCGATCCGTTACTGGTGAAATTAGTTGCCACCTTCTTAACAAATAGTTCGCAGGGTGTCAAATACCAGAATCATTATTCAAATCCTCTCCTTCTCTGCAATGGTATACCCCAAGGTACTGTCCTAGGTCCCCTCTTCTTTTCAGTCATGGTTAACAGCCTCGCGAAGGAATTTCATGACCGATGGAAATTTGTTGATGACCTAACGGTTGTTGAAACTTGCTTCAGGAATTTAATAAGCGACCCATGAGCATCCTCAATGAAATTGTAGATGAGGCCTTGGATTTAGACGTGACAGTAAACCCCCCATAAGTCCATGATAATGCCGATTTGTTTCCTCAAATCCTCGCTCTGTTTTCTTAATTCTATCCCTCCTGAAACTTCTGTGTCCTCATTTGAACTACTTGGCGTCACATTTTCTTCAAATTTAAAGTGCTAAAGACATCATCCATAGAGCTAATGTTTCTATCACCCTACCTAAGCTTCTAAATAAATTTAGCGTCCCCGTTTCCCACTCCTTAAGGATTTACAGGTCTTTTGTCGGCCCACATCTCGAATATGCTTGTCCAATTTAGCACCTTGGTATCTCTCGCGAAGAATCGGAAAAAGTAGAATCAATCCAAAACAGAACCTTGCGAATAATTTTCAAAGAAGGCAAGGTGCCTTTCTGCTCCTAAAAAAGCTAGTTTGGAAACCCTTGAATGAAGGAAGGTTACGTTGTGCCTCTTTTGCAAAATATACATTAATAAACACTTGGACGGCAAGTATTTTCCCCAAACGTCACTCCCAATCCAGATTACGGCCACTTCTAGCTGTTTATGAGCTCATCCTTATTTTGTCCCCATTCGCTGCATTACTTCCAGATATAAGTAAACTTTTATTCCCTTCATCACAGAAAAAATTAATAAAATATTCCACTAAACTCTCCTTTTTCTTCTCTCTTTGTTTATTGGCTGATGGTGCTACCCAGCTTGTTGCACCTATTTGCTTGTTTCATCCCCTCTTTTTTTTGTTTCCCTTTTAAATATTATATATTTTATATTTCGTTCTCTTTTTTGTGTTTATTCATTTATTTTTGCCCCCCCCCTTTTCGACCATTTTTTATCTTTTTAGCTCTTTTATTGATAGTATACAGTTAAATATATATATATATATATATATATATATATATATATATATATATATATATATATATATATATATATATATAGACATATATTCCCCACCCCCTTTCCCCTTTTTTAATGTCCCTTTTAATTCTTTTTCTGACTTATGTTTGTTTAAGTTTAGTTTGACCAGTTTTTACCTTTTTAAATTTTGAATTGACTTATTACAGTTTAATTGTTGGCTCATAAATGATTATTCATTATGATTTTTCTTTTTCGTTGTTGTTTTCCGACTATTTGCCAGTTTTAGCAAAACCATGTGATTCGTCGACTCCCAAGTCCGAATTCGGCCCTTTGAGGGCTTATGATAGAGTTTCTTTCGAAATAAATATATTATATTATCCAATGGAATAAAATTGCTTTTGGAAAGGCGTGGCTTCAGGTGCAGAGAAAATCTCTGAGATCTCCGTACTTGATGTAGGATGCTAAAGGCACCATTTGCCTATTGGCAAATGACCAAAAATTTCTCTCACTGTCGAGCTGTGTTCTCGATGATACTTTCCAGGTATTTGAACTGGATAATTTGTTCAACATCTTAGTTGCCCCATTTCCAGACAGAGGAGAGTCAATTGTTGCACTTGGTTTTCTCTGCATTTGGTTTTCTATCACTAGTAGGTTAAGATGGTTTCACCGTGATCTCGTCTAGTAATTCTTGAAGCTGCTTTTTTCTTAACTCTAACACTACTATCTCGTCTGCGAAATCAAAATCATTAACCTGGACTTCATGGCTTAATCTGATCCCCAGCAGATCCTTTCTGAGCCCTCATTATAAGCGAGGGTAAGTGTAATTACTAATTCACCTTTCTGTTGCTAGGGTTCAAATTAGTATAGGCAGAGGCAGAGACAACTATCCAAGAAGTAGATCCTCAAATTGCTAGGAAGAGATGAGGAGCATTCTGATCTTAAAGATGACGACAGAGTGAAAATACCTACCATACCAACTAACAAACATGAAGATGTTTATGAAACTATACTGATAGTGATAGAGGAGATAGAGGCTAATATTTATGGCGAAGAAGCAGATGCTATGTCTCCCAGTCTTGAAGAAGATGAATGACCACTGGTAAAAATACACTAAGTTGTCGAGCTCAGCGATGGCCTTTGAATACTCGAATACTCGTCAACGCTACCAGAAAGCGTAAATGATATGTAGTAAAGACAGACTTTGATTAGTTTGGGTATATCCCTCATCAAGTCATACCTGAATGTCCACAAAACATCAATTCACTGCACCGAGAACCTCACCGCTATCACATAAAATGCATGGAAATTTGTCGGTTGATACTACAGTGCTTCATCAGAATCTGGTCGCAAATCCAAGCGATTTTTCCTTTTGTTTTCATACAGCCTATCGCTACAGTTTACTACAAGGGCAACACCAAAACACGTGGATTTTGTCAAAGTTTTATAGGAAAATAAATAACAGATCGTAATAATCTGATATTTAAAAACAAGCTAAAACTAATAACTAGTTTAATTAACTAAAAAAAAAAGAACAATTTGGATTATTATTTACAAGAACTTATCATTTAAGTACCATGTAAAAGCTATAAGTAAAGTATTATCGCGGAATTTAGGGATTATCCGTAAATTAAAACATTGTTTTCCTTCATATGCATACGGTTATTATATTTTTCTCTGATACATCCGAATCTTTTGTATTGTTCGTCTGTATGGCTTGGTACTTTCCCCTCAACACTTTGCCCAATCCGCATACTGCAGAATAATACCATTAGATCATTTTGTGGAATAGAGAACCGGAATTTGGTCAGGTCAATTAATATAGTATAATGAACACAGTATAATTAATATAATAATTAATAATATACTATAATAATATAATCATATACTATAATTTTTATAATTAATAATGAATACAGTATAATTAATATGATGCTTGCAGCTGGATTGCGTGATTTTTATGTAAAAGTATTATCATGGCTGCCTTCCAGACTGTTTTACCGGAATATTTCGGGAAAGGTCCAACGTCCATTATCACGGAACTCGGACAAGTGGAGATATTGAGGTTCCTGGCCTAGTTTCAGGTAGGGCTGCTTTTTCAGTTATTTACAGAGAGGCTAAGCTGTGGAATACGCTTGTCCCAAGAACCAAGGAATTACCCATTAGTCATTTCAAATCTGAGCTGCGTGTGGGGTCGCTTGGCAAGTATACATTCGAAACAGACTGAGATCGATGGAATTAAATTTGATAATAATTATTTATATTTTTTTGCTTCGGGATTATGATATTATGTTGTTTTATTATGTATGAATTATTGATGCAAGTTTTCTTTTCGGTAAACGATTTCACCCTTCTACTTATTATAAATTAACTTGTTTTTGCTTTTTGTTTTATGTTTTTCTCTTCTATTTTTTGTTCTTTTTTGTTAATAACACTCCCTCGCAAGCGACGCTTTTGGTGTGCTACCAATTGATTTTGTCTCTGTAAATTTTTTTGATAATAAATGTGCGATCACTACTAAAAACTAGCAGCAAAGCCTGTCAGCGACAGCCATAAGCAAAGGAAAAACGTAGCTTTACTTTTTCATCAGGACCAAAAATTTTTTTTCCCCCTTCCTCCCAATTCAAAATTCGAAGGGGTTTATCAGGGACGTATGCAGGGGCAGGAGAATTGGGGCCTAACAGTCCCCCTTCCTTTCAAGAATTCTAAATTTACTAGATTTCTATGGATTTCTCACCCAAGTTATATAATGAAATTTACCAAAGAATTTTTGAGGGGCTTGCAAAAAGAATAAATATCCCTGGATACGTATTGCTTCTTTTGCAAGTTTATATATTTTCTTTTATTTTGCAGATATGACAAAAACCTTGGAGGGTGATGGGGGGGGGCAAACCCCTTGAAGTCCAAATCTAAAAAAATGTCCTATATGATCCTGTGGACAGTTCATTGGAAATTGTCTAGTTCTCTCCGCAGTGCCAGCAAGGAATGACAAAAATTTAGTGCAGTTATATGGGACCTAGTGAAATCAGGAGTGGTTATTATATTTGGAAAGATCATTGAATACAGAATTTCATTACATAAATTTGATTTTCCTATTTGATTCTCACCTTTTAAAAAACCTTTTTGTCCTAAGCTATACTATACCTGCCCTTTTCGAAAATACTTTTAAGAAGACACATTCAGTTTCCAGGTTCTAAGACATTTTATAGGATTATATGAATTTTGAAACTTAACATTAATTAACGTATTTATAATCCATGTACACAAAAAGAGTATAAAGATAGAGTAAAAAAAAAAAGAAAAAGAAAAGAAACAAGAGCAAAAAGTATGATCAAAGAAAATATTGCAGAGCCACAACCTCTTAACAGTTTTAAGAATCTAAACAATTTTTGCAATTTAATAAAACCTGAATATTAAATATTCAGGTTTTAATATACTATACTACAATATCACGCTAAAAACTGTGTCATTGTCAGAAATGCCATCGCATCAATTTTACTCCCACAAAACCGACGCTTGCGATCGTCCAAACTGACCGCAATTATGCCGAGAATACAGTCACGTCCGAGATACGATAATTTACTCTACTCTTTGGACAATAAATTCCGCTATAGTCAGAAATGCGGCCGCGTCCATCTTACCAATACTTCCATAAAATTAATTTTTACCATTTTCAGAACTCGTCGCAGTTGTGCCCGAAATATGGTCACGACCGAGATGGGATTATTTACCGCATTGTTTGGCAAATCCATCCCAATAAAAGCAATTATTAGTAAACAACTTTTGTTTAAAATCAATTAAAACCCAAAATATATTAACAAAATATTAACACCCAAAAATATTAACAAAACTCTTAACCTAAAAACTCTTTAATATAAAAAAGGAAACCTTTATGCCTAAGCAGGACGAATGATAAATAATCATAAGAAAAAAAAGGGAGGGGATACCTTCAACGCTCGATTTTCCTTCACAAGGTTTTCATTAGCTACAGGATCCTCTCTCCTTTTCTTTATGAATTCCTGCTGCGATCGTAAACGGTTTTCTGCTGTTTCCTCGGCTCTTTCTTGAAGCTTAAAATTTATAAAACATAAATCATTAAGAATCAAAAAAAAGAAAAAACTCATGTGCCACTTGTGACGAGGTCTAAAGAGCCAGGAGCTCATATGGCACTTGTGACAAGGTCGAAAGAGCCAAGAGCTTCTTCCCACTAAGTTTCATTACGATCCCTCCACTCTAAACGTTTTCCAAGATTTCGCTTTCTCTCTCCAACTCTCCTCGATGCCACCAGATACGGTCGAGATTTAAAATAAGAGCTCTGAGACACGAGGTCCGTCTAAATATTAAATTTTATTAAGATCCAATCACCCGTTCGTAAGTTAAAAATCCTTCATTTTTTTCTAATTTATCTGAATTACCGAATTAGGTGCCCCCCAACTCTCCCAAAGAGAGCGGATCCGGTCCAGTTATGTCAATAACGTATCTAGGACATGTGCTTGTTTTTCCCACCAAGTTTCATCCCGATCTCTCCACTCTAAGTGTTTTCCAAGATTTCTGGTTCCTCTCCCAACTACTCCTCCCAATGACAATAAATCCGGCCAGGATTTAGAATAAGAGGTCGTGAGTTACAAGGTCCTTCTAAATATCAAATTTCATTAAAATCCGATCACTTGTTCGCAAGTTAAAAATACCTGATTTTTCTAATTTTCTGAATTAACCCCCCCCCCATTCTCCCAAAGAGAGCAGATCCGTTCCGGTTATGTCACTCACGTATCTAGGACTTGTGCTTATTTTTGCCACCAAGCTTCATCCCAATCCCTCCACTTTAAGCGTTTTCCAAGATTTCACGTCCCCCCCCCCCAACTCCCCCTAATATCACCGGATCCGGTCGGGATTTAACTAATAGCTCTAAGACACGATATCCTTCTAAATATCAAATTTCATTAAGATCCGATTACCCTTTCGTAAGTTAAAAATACCTCATTTTTTCTAATTTTTCCGAATTAACCGTCCCCCACTCCCCCCAGATGGTCAAATCAGAGAAAAAACTACTTCTATTTTAATCTAGTTTGGTCCTTGATACAGCTGCCAGATTTCATCGTGTTAGCTTATCTGGAAGTACCCAAACTAGCAAAACCGAGACAGACCGACAGTATTTGCGATAGCTATATGTCACTTGGTAAATACCAAGTGCCATAAAAATAAAACAAAACAACATCAACTGAAATTAATACAAAAAAAGATATTAAGCAAAAAAACATAAGGCGAAATTCAGCTAGGGGGTTTCTCTACGTTTTCTAAATTATCTTCGAAGATGAAAAACAATTATTTAGCTGATCATCATCATTTATTTTACACTAAATATAACAAAAACAAAACCGAGCGAAAAAAACTGGGTCCCCAGAAACAGACTTATGGATATTTTCAATAAAAAGAAGAAGAAAAAGATAAATGTTGGATGGATTTAGCACATTTCAATGCATAAAAAGACAAAAAACCAATGAATACGAAGGCCAAATATATAACCAAGTGAAAAAGAATTTCAGAACCAAGGACATCAAATTAAAAACCTTTTTTGAGCCCTGGACCCTTGCGACTATTCGCACATGAAAAGAACAAATTGCTAAAATACTTCTTGGGTTGCTTCAAAATTATGAAGTTTATAGGATAGTATCATATTTCCGTCAGTGTTGCCACACTGGAGTGTTAAAACAATTAGACAAAACATGATTTTTAAATTTATCAGCACTTTCCTTCGGCAATAATTCAATTAGTAACAATCCGTCGATTCGTGCAAGAACTCTCTTAACCTATTTGGTCCCTAATATTTTTACCTGCCTTTTTGCTGATCTAAACCCAAGTACCTTTTTTTTTTAATTGGGCACTACCCACACCGCAGTACTACCAAAACCGCATTAAATGCAATTAGAGTTATTTTTCAAAAAAAAAAAACTGAATTGTTGACTATTCCAGATTTTTAAAGATATTTTTCTTTGTTTTTAGAATATATATATATATATGTATATATATATATTTACATATAAGTATGTATATGATTTATTTTAATTTATATATTATATATATGTATATATTTATATTATATAAATATATAATATATATATATTTATATTTATATATTATTTACATATTATGTATATGATTTATTTAATTTAAGGTTTATACTGTGTAATCCACTTTACATTCAAACAATCGCACATACATATATATACATGCATTCAGCCATACTTTCGTATATACACACATACCTCACATACATACATATATACTTTCAAACATTAATTTCACTTTCATATTTTTGTACTTTAGTCAACGTAGGTAGAAGAATTCAAATAAATTACAAAAAAGTGTTTCCATCTATTAATACTATCAAATATGCAATTTTATGAGGAGGTAGAATTGCATGACTACCCAATATCAAGGCAAACTGTCAATAATTTTCAATTTCGCTCTGTACAGCGATGCCGATCGAGATTTTATCTTTACGCTCATGTTTACTTAACATCTAAGTAAACATGAGCGTATCAATAATAAGCGTATCTAATGTATCAATACATTAATAGTATTGCAGTGTGTTGTTAAAATATAAAGCCCATGAACTTTTCGCAAATACGATAAACAAAACCATTCTTTTTATAGAACTTTTTATAGGAGGTCAAAACTCAACCCATGTCGTCAAACGTTCTCAAGCCTGCTTATTTACAAATCAGTGTCTAGAGATTATCAATTTAGACAAATCACTTGGAGTATTTTCGGTGGGCGGGTATTTTCCGGGGAGGGGTAGACACCGGCTCCCATTTAGGACTGCTCGCACAAGAAAAAGCAAATTATGACAAGTCGATAATTATTAAGCTTATATATTGCATACCTAGCTAAAATACCTTTGTGAATGGGGCTTTATGGTTAAGCTGTACTCTACACTCAAATTGAACTTACCTCTTCCACATATTCTGTGAAGGCTTTTTCTCGTTGAGCGAATATATCCTCATATTCTTTGCTAATCTCTTCTCTTAAGTCAATTTCAAGGTTTTCGTTTTCTTCTTCCATCTAAAATAAGCAAATCCAAGTCAATATATTAAAAAACAAATAAAAGCTGAAATAAGGATAATTCCTTTTACTAGACAGTGAAAATAGATACAAAAGTTCTGTATATTTTGATGAAATGTAAGTGATCGTCATCAGCAGACAAACTAAAGTGTTAAAGTCAATGATTTGTATTTATTTTCACTGTTAGTAAAAGGACTTATCCCTATTTGAACTACTATTTCTTCGTCATAGAAAGGCAATACGGTCTTCGAAAAATATACCAATATATTTAGGATAAAAAAAAAAAACTATTCCATATATGAAGGGAGCTGTCTTTCTTGAAAATTTTTGACAAAAAATTAAAACTTTCGCGTAAAGAGTGAGGGTTGAGGATGGAGCGGCCCCTCTCATACATAGAATAGTTTCTACCCGATTTAAGCTTTAAAGTTACTCCTTACTTTTAGTTGATTTTTTTTTTATTATTTCTGATCTTTTTCAAATAATGACAGGAAATTGCCTTCCTCCTTCTCGTGTAAAATGTCCCCAGAAAAATTACAATATGGAAAATCTCCTCCCCACGGAAAACACTATTTTGGAAAATCATCATCACAGAAGATACTCTCGAAAAGTCTGCTTAACTCTCCAGTAATAAATAGGACCAGACTATGTGAACAATGCGAAAATTGCGTAACTTACAACCCTTTCACCAGGGACTATGGGAACTTATACCGCAAAGACATAGTTATTGGAACTATCAACTATGTTGAATCTAATTGCAATCTTAAAATCATGACTAGATGTCTCCTGATAAAAAGGCGCATGGTATGGAGGCTAAATACCCTCCAATCTTTTGGGATATAAAAAAGAAAGAAAAAAAGTGAAAATGCATCCGTGATCCTTCTTCTAGCAAAAAAAAAGCAAAATTCCACATTCATGTATGTAGAAGCATCTACAGCAGAATTCTCAGGCATGCTGAATCTGACGGTGTGATTTTCATTAAGATAACTTGATTTGCACAGGGTGTTTTCCCCTTTTTTCGAAAATTGGGTAAATTTTCTGGGTTCGTAGTTTTTTATGGGTAACATTAAACCTAATAAACGTAGTATATTTTGAATAAGTATGAAAAACCACTTCATTTCATGTATATATTGTTAACAAAATTCTGTTTTTAAAAGTGTCAGTTATGATTGAGCTGAGCCACTCCTTACTTACAGTTCGCTACCAGGAATTATTTGAAAAGTCAATTATAAGGACAAATTTATATATTACTTTGTGGCCACCATTTATGGTTATATATCCCATAAAGGACTTTTTATCTAGGGTAAATAGTTATTGGTTTTTAAGGTCTGCATAAAGGTCATATCCTGGTCATATCCATTAGCATCATTTTAAGCAAAAAAAAAAACAAAAAAAAAAAAAAAACAGCTTTCTCTAAAACAAATTACATTAAGAAGTAGACCCCGACACCATGTCAGTTTTCTTTCCGGCAGGGCGAATAGCTGATTTTTAGGGAAAACAGTGGCAAGCTGTGACACGCCATTGATTTTCTCCGGTAGCTTGCTGCCAGCTAACACTGATTTTCTTGTTAGGAACGAGTTTCGAATCTTTTCAAAACACTCCAAGCGATGTATCGTTTGAATTCGAATAAACAAGAGTCTGTAAGAGCCCTGTAGAACTCCAAGGGCGTGTACTACACAATGATACATGTAAATTTGTGGAAAATACGACAAAACAACAATTTTAAAAATCTGTATTATCAAGAGTTTTTTTTCACACTTTTTAATCGCTTCCTATTCAATAAACGGTAGCGTTCGCTTCCCTCAATGTCTGTGTTTTCATTGTGTTTCACTGTGTTTTTGTTGTACTCAATGAAGCCCAGTGATCACAGTATCATATCTTTCAAGCCAGTGTGTGTCATAATGCTGAAGCCGTTTTGTTCTTCGTGTGCCACAGAACACAAAAGACACTAAGGACTCAGTTCGTTTGAGAAAAGTGGAAGAAAAACAATAGACAAAAAGTCTTGCAAATACCTCATAGCAGTTACATTAGACCTTGTTTGGAGACCTCAACTGAGACAAAATTTAACAATGAAAGTCCCAATGCACGTAAAAGCAAATGAATGATATTTTCCGTCTCCATTCTATCAGGCAGGGGCGTCGCAAAGGGGGGGGGGCAATTTTTTAGATTCGGTAAAATCTAAATCAAAACTCTAAAATTACACCGAATCAGAGAGAAAAAAAAAAGAATAGTTACAGCAGAATCTCAGAAGGTCCAAAATTTTAATCTGATTGCTATACCAACTCAAATATCCGGCAGAGAAAATCCAAAATTTATTAGTATAATTTATTAATTCTGGGAAAGAAGTCTGGTAGTGATATGTTTAGCTATTAAATATTGTTAAGGCCCAATCAAAATCTATAATCATCCCGCAAATTTGAAAAAGTTGAGAATTTGGCTGAATTTTGCACAAGATTTTAATCACATTCCTCTCTTTTTTTCGAAATCCAAGTGAATTTTCTGGAACAAAAATGGTAAAATGACAAATTCGTTAACATGCATTTTCATAGTTTCTCCGAATCGGCCAAATTCAAACTGAGAGTGTAAAATTTTTTCCTGGCCTAAAATAAGTTATTTGCTTTTCAAACTGCTTTTGCATAACTTCGACCCAATTAATTTTCATCTTTTTTCATCAAAGTTGAAAAGTGAGCAATAAAACAAATTAACCAAAACAAGGCCTTGGTTGCAAGAGTTCAAGAATATAATTTTTTTCTCTCGGCTTGTTAAAAATAATCTTAACTTAGAATCGTTGATCTGAGCTCAAGTTTTCATCTGCGTTTTAAAACAAAAATAACGACTGAAGGTATTATCCCCCCAGTTTTTAATACACAAACTTCAGAACAAATCAAAACGGATGTGGCTTTTTCAATACTATCTTAGGTTCTGGCCGTTCAAATCTTTTGTTGATACACGACAATGTGGAGTCGTTTTAAGAAGGAAGATAATTTTTACGGAAAACGAAAGTTTGTAATCCTCAACATTCCAAATATTTTACCACTTCATGGCACACTGAGTCACTTGAAAGACGGAAAGCTTAGTCCAAGATTCAAATAAATTTAGAAAATTTTTTACAATGAAATACAGGGATGGGAAAACTGAGGAAATGACAAATTATGGTTCATGATGTAAGATATATCTTAAAAGTAAAAAATAATAGAGGTACAAAAGCAAAATAAGATCTGTAAAGGGAAAATATTTATTGCTGCAAACCATTTCGAATAAATTATCAAACTATACTGTAAGAAATCAAGAGGATTGCAGTAAGGGATAGAATAAACTTTTTAAAAGAACATCCCAAATTTCTGGGAGGCCTGGGAGGCTCTGGGGGCGTTCCCCCTAATTACACCTCTGCCTACTCTGTTTCTAAGCTCTAAGAATTCAATGTCAATAAACTTTTACAAAGTTATGTAGCACGCTAGGTTACTTAGTACACCGAAATAAACAGGTTACTGTAAAAACGTAAGGGTAAATACAGATAGACCGGCGGTACATTGGCGCGTCAACGGTACAGGTGGCAAACCAGCACACCGCGAAAATATTTCTCGATAAAGGCGCGTCTTTCACTAGCGGTGCGTGGACGGGGTCTATTACAAAGGCTGTTTTTCTTTGTTCTCAGAAGAATCTGGTCTGTTTGTAGGAGTAAACAAGGCTTTAATAGAATAAGGCAAGTTTAGTAAATAAAATACGACCAGTGTTGCTTTAAGAATCACTGTTCGCCCATCTAACTGAAAGTAGAATTAGTGAAGTCTTCAAAAAAGTCTTGAGACACTCAGATGCACCTTACAAGATACAAAATAGCCCCTATGTTTAAATAAGCCCATCACGTGGAGCTTTAATATTCAAAATTTGGTGAATTAGCCCTCTACCGATAATAGGGGATAGCAAGACCACATCAAGGGCCGAAATTCACTGTTACCGCTGTCGATTTAGTCAGAATGTAAGACGAGAAATGAAACTAGTTTAATTCATAAGATTTTGTAACTAAAGTTGAATTAAATAAATTAAAAAATTCAATTCAGTAAAATAATGCCAAAATTTAAAGATCAAACAAGGTCAGCCTAAAAGGAACCTCAAGCAAAAAAAAATCCTGACTAAGATGCTCTTCCGGAGAATACAAGCGATCACCGCTCATGTTATCGACGAGTATCAGCCTGGGTTTCGACCAAGACGATCTATTATTGACCAAATCTTTACTGTGTGCCAACTGATGGAACGCAACATTGAGTTTAAAAGAGAGCTCTATAACCAATTCGTTGATTTCCGACAGGCTTTAGACATCATATGGAGGAAAGGTCTTTGGCATATCTTAAAACACTATGGTGTCCCAGACGAAATCGTCAAAATCGTTGAGGACATGTACAAAAAGTTCATGCCAAATTCTGACAAAAGATGGCCTGTAATAAATTCTCAACAACTTCTAAAATCGTCCAGGGATGCATTTTATCCCCATGTCTGTTCAACCTAATCCTGCATGCTATTCTCGCCCTGACACCCATTGGGTGTGGGGCGAAAATAGGTGAGATCCTAATCTACAAACTAGCGCACGCTGATGATGCCGACCAGCTAGCCACGACCCCCCAAAATCTCCAAAGACGGGAAGACAACATTTCGAAAGCAACGAATTCATTTTGGATGCAGATTAATAAAAACAAGACATAAGTCATGTTTACATCATACAAAGACCAGGTGCATGCTATTGCTATTCTCCCCCCCCCCCCCTCTGTAATAACTGATGGGGAGCAAGTAGAAACAATCAATCGATTTCTTTATCTTGGTAGTTTATTAACGGCTGATAATGCCACACTACCGACATTAAACGCTGCCTTGCCCTAGCCAGATCTAGTTTAAGAAGACTAACAAATTTATGGAAATCTTCCTCTCAAACCTCATCTTTTTAGTCGTCATCTGAAACCTCACCTTTTTAACAGCCTGATCATACCCATTGCTCTGTATAGGTGTGAAACATGGACAATATAAGATGAAGACTAGCGAATCCTTCTTGTATTCAAAATGAGATGCCTACACCGGATAGCAAAGATTAAATACATTGACCGTGTCACAAATGAAGAAGTCCGTAGAAGAGTAAAATCACTAGACAAATCAAACCACCTAAACAAAGTTAATAGACAGCAACTACGCCGGTTTGGGCACGTCAAGAGAATGGAATCCATTCGACAACCCAAGATCTTGCTCGATGGGCGTGTTGAAGGGCGTTGACCAAAGGCTTCGACGATGGAAGACCTCGTAAGAGAAAATTAACAACTTTGATTGGCAACATATCACAACTTACGAATTAACTTACGAAACGAGCTTCTATATTCGTATACGTATATGAGGGGGTTCGCCCACTCGTCAATACCTCTCTCTTTACACTAAAGCTTAAATTTTGTCCCAATTCCTTAAGAATGACCCCTGAATCACAAAGGCCGTAGAATAAATAGTTGATTACTTTAGCGTAAAGAGCAAGGTATTAGGAGAAAGTGAACCCCTCATGTGCGTAATAATTTTACATTTTAAGACATTAATTAATTTTACATTATTTTGAAGTAATTAATTTTACAATTTTACATTTACATTTACAATTTAACATAAACATTTTAAGTTTTAATGCTGGTCCTTACTTTCAGTTGAAACAACTTTTTCATATTTATTTTTTTCTTTTTTAATGCAAAAAATCCTTCATGGAAATTTTCTTCCACCATGAAAAATTACTCCAAGGTAAGTTCGCGTGGGAGGGAGCCTAGGTGTCCTCCGATATTTTTGGTCACTTAATTCCGTTAGAATTTAATTTCCGTTAGAATGAGCCCTCTCGCAACATTCTAGGACTTCTGGGTCGATACGATCACCCCTGGGAAAAAAAAAAAAAAAAAAAAGAGAAACACGCGTCCGTGATCTGTCTTGTGGCAAAATATACAAAATTCCACATTTTGTAGGTAGGAGCTTGAAACTTCTTCTGTAGGATTTTCTGATACGCTAAATCTGATGGTTTGATTTTCGTTAAGATTCTATGACTTTTAAGTGGTACTTCCCCCTATTTTCTAAAATAAAGTAAATTTTCTCAAACTCGTAACTTTTGATGGGTAAGTCTAAACTTGATAAAACTTATGTATTTAAAATCAGCATTAAAATGCAATTCTTTTGATGTAACTATTGTTATAAAAATTCAGTTTTTTAGTTTCGGCTACTATTGACCCGGGTCACTCCTTACTACAGTTCGTTACCACGAACTGTTTGATTAGCCATGGTTTGACGTCAGCAACTATTCGATTTTAATTCGTTGGATCTCTTGAATTCTCTTGAAATTTTTTCTTGAATTTACTGGTCATTTTGGGATACACATGAAAACAAGAGCTAAGAGCTCATATGGCACTTGTGACAAGGTCGGAAGAGCCAAGAGCTCATATGGCATGAGCTCTAGCAAAAGTCTAAGAATCAATAGATTGTTTTAAAAGGAAAATCAGAGGCTTAATGCCGGTTGGGATTTAAAATAAGAGCTCTGAGTCACGAGGTCCTAAATATCAAAATTCATTAAGATCCTATCACCTACTCTTACGTTAAAAATACCTCAATTTTTCTAATTTTTCCCCTCCCTTCAGCCTCCATATGGCCGAATCGGGGAATCAAGGAAATCAAATCAATTTGTACTGTTCCCTGACACGCCTACCAATTTTCATCGTCCTAGCATGTCCAGAAGCACCAAACTCGCCAAAGCACTGAACCCCACCACCTAACTCCCCCAAAGAGAGTGGCTCCAGTCCGGTCACGTCAGTCACGTATCTACGACATTTATAAGCGTTTTCCAAGAATTCCGGTCTCCCCCTAATATACAACAGATTTGGTCAGGATTTGAAATAAGAGCTCTAGGACATGAGTTCCTTCTAAATATCAAATTTCACTAAGATCCAGTTAAAAATACCTCAATTTTTCTAATTTTTCCAAATTAATAACCCCCAGCTCCCCCAAAGAGAACGTATCCGTACCAATTATGTCAATCTCGTATCTATAACTTGTACATATTCTTTCCACCAAGTTTTATCCTGATCTCTCCGCTTTAACCGTTTTCCAAGATTTCCGCCCCCCCCCCAATGACACTGGATCCGGTCGGGATATAAAATAAGAGATCTGAGTTTCAAGGTCCTTCTAAATATGAAATTTCATTAAGATGCGATCACTTTTTCGTAAGTTAAAAATACCTCATTTTTTCTAATATTTTAGAATTAAATCTCCCCCCCCCCCCAACTCCCTCAGAGAGAGCAGATCCGTCCCAGTTATATCAATCCCGTATTTAATACTTGTGCTTATTTTTCCCACCAAGTTTCATCCTGATCCCTCCACTCTAAGCATTTTCAAAGATTTTAGGTTCCGCCCCCCAACTTCCCCTTCCCCGGATCCGGTCATAATGTGAAATAAGATCTCTGAGACATGATATCCTTCCAAATATAAAATTTCATTAAGATCCGATCACTCCTTCGTAAGTTAAAAATAATTCATTTTTCTAATTTTTCAGAATTAACCCCTCCCCCCCCCCCGCAGTTCCCCGAAAGAGAGTGGGCCTCTCTGATACGTCTGCCAAATTTCATCGTCCTAACTTACCTGGAAGTGCCTAAAGTAGTAAAACCGCGACAGACCGACAGAATTTGCTATTGCTATATGTCACTTGGTTAATACAAAGTGCCATAAAAAATATAGACTATCAATGATAGCAAGACCGAACCCAGGAACCAGGACTAGGTCCCCTCCCTCTCCCTCCAAAAAATGTTTATCCAACACAAAAAGATGTTTAAAGCATAAAACGTGTGAAATCCAACATTTTATGTATAAAACGTTTTATGGTCGGGTGGAGGGGGATACGTGGGAGGATCCTTCCAAGGGGTGGATTTATCACGGGGAAGCGCATTTCCAAAAAGGGGATGCTGGATTTTCCAGCTTTATTTGAAAAAAAAAACATTTTTGGTTACTTTTTAAGTAACCAAAAAATTCGAGGGAAATTAGGCCACCTCCCCCGCCCCTTATTGATCAAAATTGTCCGATCAAAAGTTTGAAAACACAATTTAGCCATACAAAAATAATATGCAAATTTCGTTTTAATTATTCAGTTACGATGCGCCAAAATCAAAATCTACATTAATTCAAATGCGTTCAGAAATTAAATAAAAAAAGTTTGTTTCCGTGAAATTAAGGAGCGGCATTAAAACTTAAAACGGATAGAAATGACTCCGTATATAAAAGGGGCTGTCCCCTCCTCAACGTCCCGCTCTTTATGCTAAAGTTTGCTATTGTTTTAAAAAGTACAACTGTGACAAAGAGTTAAATTTTAGCGTAAGGAGTGGGGGCGTTGATGAGGAGACAGCCCCTTTCATATACTGAACCTATAAAGGAGGATGAAGGGATTAGACCTTCCTGCTCCCCCCAAAAAATTTCTCCAACACAAGAGACGTATTAAAAATACATTTGTTTTTTAAGGTTTCTTTTTGCAACCCCTCCCCCCAGCAAGCCTTAAATGGTATTAAAGTTAAAATAAACCAACCCAAGTTTTTTTTTAAACTTTTAATAGACTTCTAAATTGCATTTTGAGATCCGATGACAGAATATGGTTTTAAACCGACAAGACCGGAAAGATAACGAACAAAGTTTGTGCGTAATGTATCAAGAAATAATAAATATTAGTATTATTAATAAATATTAATAAATATTAGGTGGCATTTCGGGTTTGGTCAAAGCACCTGCTATTGAAAGTTGTGAGAGAATTAATAGTAGATCTGAAAACGCTTTGAATGTGTAATTGTTTTGAATATGGGAAGCAATTAATTTTGGGTTTACTCCCAAAGCAATTAATTTACGTGCACGGAATAGTTCGTACAGTCGAGAAAATACTAGGGAAATTATTGAAGAAAAATTATCGTTAATACAAGAAAGTTAGAGAGATCTGGAGTGCGTGTTGATGGGGGATTTTAATGCGAATACCGGTATGGAGGCTGAGATCTTAGATGTGTTGATATCAGATTTAGGTGATTTTGTCCCAATTTGTTGTAGAATACCACGAAGTAACAAGGATGAAAAAACAAAAATAAATATATGGTGAAGAAAGCTCCTGGCGCTTTGTGGGGAACATGATCTGATGATTACTTGCCTTTCGGGACCAACTCCTAGTGTTGTAGATTATGCGCTAATTAAAACGCAATTTGTACCTGAATCAATTAATATGGGAACATTAGCTTTAGTTAGATCTGATCATAGAGCTATTAAGCTTCAGCTGAAGGTTGGGCAGTTTCAGTAACGAGTAAGAAATTTCTACAATGTGGGGTTTAGAAAAGTAGGTTTAGAAAAACGAATTAGAAATTATTTAACAGATAAGATATTGAGGCATTTAAAAGAGAGCTCTTGGAATCGCATGTAAAAAATAAGTTGAAAGCGTTAGAGTACAATGAAAAAGATGCACATGGTGTAATTATGCAGTTAAATGAAATAAATGAGCAGTTGTGTAGAGTCGTGTGGCCTGCCAAAAAAATATAAAAAAGAATGAGCCATATTTTGATTTGAATTGCAAGTTAATTAAATTTAAAAAAACTATTTTTTAGTAACTGAAAGTAAGGAGCCACATTAAAAGTTAAAACGAGCAGAAATTAGTCCGTGAATAACAGGGGCTGTTCCCTTCTCAACGCCCCGCTCTTTACGCTAAAGTTTGACTCTTTCTCTCAATTCTGCTTTATTAAACAGTAAAAAACTTTAGCGTAAAGAGCGGGGCGTTGAGAAGGGAACAAACTAGTTTTTTATATTTAATTTCTGAACATTTTTGACTTAAACTTAAAAACGAACTTAAAACGAACAGAAATTACTCCGCATATGAAAGGGCTTTTTCTCCTCATTGCCTCGCTCTTTACGCTGAAGTTTGACCCTTTCTCTTAACTCTACTTTTTAAAACAGTAAGAAACCTTAGCGTAAAGAGCGGGGCGTTGAGGAGGAAAAGTCCCTTTCATATACGGAGTAATTTCTGTTCGTTTTAAGTTTTAATGTCGATCCTTACTTACCGTTACATAAACTTGTTTTTTTGTATTTAATTTCTGGACGTTTTTGAATTAATGCATTTTTTGATCTTGGCTCTCCGCACATAAATAATTAAAACGAAATTTGCATATTAATTAATTGCAATTAATCGGAAGATTTTGAGAAAAAAGAAGCGAAGGAGAAGGCCTAGTTGCCCTCCAAGTTTTTGACTGCTCAAAAAAGCAACTAGAACTTTTAATTTTTTACAAACGTTTTCATTGGTAAAAAATATACGTAACTTACGAATTAACTCACGTAACAAACTTCTATATTCGTATGTTTTAATTGCGTATATGAGGG
The DNA here is from genome assembly GCF_032884065.1 of Artemia franciscana. Taxonomy (NCBI): domain Eukaryota; kingdom Metazoa; phylum Arthropoda; class Branchiopoda; order Anostraca; family Artemiidae; genus Artemia; species Artemia franciscana. The sequence continues at coordinate 48,913,181 of NC_088867.1, forward strand.
GGTTCAACACTCGTCGATACCTCGCTCTTTACACTAAAGCTTAGATTGTGTCCCAATTCCTTAAGAATGACCTCTGAAACACAAAGGCCGTAGAATAAATAGTTGAAATTACTAAAAATACTTTAGCGGGAAGAGTGAGGTATAACGAGGTTTTAATGCTGCTCCTTATAGACATATCTTTGCATGAGCCCCTCAACGAAATACAAAGTGATGAAATAATGCATGCAAAATTCAAAGGTGAAAAGTACAATATATGGAAAACAACCGACATTGCTACAAAGTACCCTTTGCTCTGGGATAAAGCGCAAATCTACGTTATTGCTTTTCCTACGTCTTATCTTGTTGAAGCGGCATTTAGTCGTGTTTCTCAAATGTTATCAAAAGATCGCAATAGACTTGACATTGTGAAAAGGGGTGATCTTCGACTATCATTAACATCAATAGAACCAAATATAAATAAACTCGCCGAGAAGAATCGACCACTGGGATCTCATTGAATATTAAATTAAAAAAAAAAAAGTTTATTGTAACGGTAAGTAAGGAGCGACATTAAAACTTAAAAACGAACAGAAATTACTCCGCATATGAAAGGGCTTTTTCTCCTCAATGCCTCGCTCTTTACGCTGAAGTTTGGCCCTTTCTCTTAACTCTACTTTTTAAAACAGTAAGAAACCTTAGCGTAAAGAGGGGAGCGTTGAGGAGGAAAAGTCCCTTTCATATACGGAGTAATTTCTGTTCGTTTTAAGTTTTAATGTCGCTCCTTACTTTCATTTCAAAAAACTTTTTTTTTTTTTTATTTAATTTCTGAAAGTTTTGAATTGATGCATGTCTGAATTTGGCTCTCTATACATAAATTATTAAAATATAATTTGCATATTAATTTTTTTTTTGCTAAATGGCTTTCTCTTACTTTTGATCAGACGATTTTGAGAAATGAGGGGTGGGGAAGGAGGCCTAGTTGCCCTCCAATTTTTCGGTTACTTAAAAAGGCAACTAGAACTTTTAATTTTTAACGAACGTTTTTATTTGTAAAACATATATACGTAACTTAAAAATTAACTTACGTAACAAACTTTTATATTCTTATATTTTTGATTATATATATGAGGGGATTTGTCCCCTCGTTAATACCTCGCTCTTCACACTAAATCTTAAGTTTTGTCCCAATTCTTTAAGAATAACCCCTGAATCAGAAAGGCCGTAGAATAAATAGTTGAAATTACTAAAAATAATTTAGCATAAAGAGCGAAGTATTTATCTCCTCCTAAATACCTCGCTCTTTGTGCTAAAGTATTTTTAGAACCCCTAATATGCGTAATAATCTCTGTTCGTTTTAAGTTTTAATGCTTCTCCTTACTTTCAATTGAAAAAAAATTTTCATGTTTATATTTTCATTGTTGTTTTTTTTAATAGTAATGCTAGAAAATAATGCGCCATTTTCATTGAATTTCTCTTCCCCAATGAAATATTCCTCCAAGGAAAGATCCTCCTATATAGCCCCCTCCCCTGAACCCCACACCCAAACCAAAAAAATTCCCCTGAAAATGTCGGTACACTTCCCAATAACCATTACTGTATGTAAACATTGGTCAAAGTTTGTAACTTGCAGCCCCTCCCCAAAGACGTAGATATGGTAAGTCATCCCCAAAGACATAGTTATTATGGTTTTCGACTATGCGGAACAAAATGGCTATCTCAAAATTTTTATCCGTTGACTTTGGGAAAAAAATGAGCGTGGAAGGGGGCCTAGATTCCCTCCGATTTTTTTTTTTGGTTACTTAAAAAGTAACCAAATTTTTTTTTTAAATAATGCTGTAAAATCCAGCAACTCTTCATGAAAATGCTCTTCCCTGTGGTAAATTCACCCATAGAAACATCCTCTCACGTATCCCACTTCCCCTGACCATAAAATTTTTTATACATTAAACGTTGGATCTCACACGTTTTATACTTTAAACGTCTTTTTGTGTTGGAGAAATTTTTGGAGGGAGGGGACTGTTTCTCTAACTTGTTTTTCTAAGAAAAATGTTTTTCTAGCTTGTAAAAATGAATAGAAAAATATACATATATATATATAATATATATATATATATATATTTATATATATATCGGATTTTCTGATTTTCCGATTTCCCGAAAATATTTGTCGCACGTTGGGATCCCTCATGATCTTAAAAAGGATCACAACTTAAGTGAAAACAGATCTTTCTTCAAATATAAGTATGCTACAAGAGTAGCCTATGTTTGAGTTGGAATCGTAGCCTATGCAAAAAAAAATATGGAAGGAATTAACAGCTAGAATTTTTTTTATCAGAATGTTTCAATCCAAAATTTGAGATAGCATCCTGCTTTCTATGGCTGTAATAAGAGAAAGGTTAAGATGGCTAGGGCACGCTTTGTGGAAAAAGGATGAATTATTACCAAATACAGTCCTTTTTGGCTGGCCGTCTAGGGCTAAACAGAAAGCTGGTCATCCGCGGTTGGTGTGGGAGGATTTCATGAAGAAATATGGGGATTCATGGGGAATATGGGGAGGATTTATATATATATATATATATATATATATATATATATATATATATATATATATATATATATATATATATATATATATATATATATATATATATAGCAGGCACGTACGCAAGCATTTTTTTTTCGGGGGGGGAACCTCGAAACAGCAGATATAAAGTAGCAATTTTTTATTTAGTAATGCAAAAAGCACGTATATCGGAAAATACAGATTAACTTTAATTTGTAGTATTGTAGCGGATGGGGGGAAGAAGACTGGAGCCTCAAAAGTACGTTTTAGGCTCAGGTTGTGTTCATAGCGATTTAGAACAAGTGATTAATCTATTATATCCCACTGAAAGGGAAGTTTTAGGGTTAACAGTGCGATATGGGTGTTGCAGGGGGTAGTTCTCCTAATGCAAAAACGTAGATTTTAATGAAAAATAATAGTTTCCAAAATTGATCCATAAAAGCTGTACTTTATCCTGAAAAGGGGGGATAAACGCCCTAGTATCAAGGATAATTCTATTTTGCCGTGGAAAGCAAACTCTCTTTACAAAAAAACAACAACAGTACAATTGCTAATTACTTCAAAGAGGGTAAAAAGTTGGACAGAAAACGTATTAATAATTGGGCAGTGACTTGACCGGATAATTGCATGCTGTAAAATCCCCCAAAAAAGGCTTCACAAATGTATCTAATTCTTAATAAACGTCCTATTTTTGCCAGAAATCCCAAGAAACCATTGTGAAATTAAAAATTTCACAAAGTTTCAGGCTAAACAAATGAATTTCAATTAACCTAGGAAATGACAACAAGCTACTGTTGTCGTTTCATGTGCAATTATTTGGTTCCTTGTTGGGTTTAAAATATTCAATAGGATATCACCCGCAAGGCGATTAGTTATCTGATTGTTTCGTACTTAGACAGGGAGATGATTCACAACAGTGCATTTTAATGTCAAAACATCCCAGCTCTCATTGAACCGTCAGATAAATAAATAGGGTAATTAACTTGAGTGAAAACAGATCTTTCTTCAAATATAAGTAGGCTATTTTTGAGGTGGATTCGTAGCCTATGCAAAAAGAATTCTGGAAGGAATCCACAACTAGAATTTTTTTTATCTGAATAGTCCAATCAAAATTTTGAGATAGCATCCTGCTTTCTATGGCTCTAATGAGAGAAAGGTTAAGATGGCTAGGGCACGCTTTGCGGATGAAGGATGACAGATTACCGACGATTGTCCTTTTTGACCAGCGGTCTAGGGCTAAGCAGAAAGCTGGTCATCCACGGTTGGGGTGGGAGGATTTCATAAAGAAAGCTTTAAATGAAATGGGAATTTTCTGGGAGAGTGTAAAGAGGGAAGTTTTGAATATATTGGATTGGAAGAGGACTGAGCTTAGCCGTGTTGGCCTCAGAGGGCTTGGTGCTGCGGTAATTTGTTAGTAGTAGAAGTATTTTTTTGTTCAGAATAGTTGAAAGGCCGAACAATTATACCTTTCGAGATACCACGATCCTTCTGGGAATAGGTCTAAGTTATTAAATTTGCCCGTCGCTTACGTAGCCTATTACAGGGAAGTATACATACATTTTTTGAATGCGGGAGTATTTTCTGCAAGTGAAATTTTTTACGAGGAGAATTTCCCATGGCAGGTAAGTTACTAGGGGGTAAATTTCTCATGACAAATTTTACACCAGGGGAATTTGCTAGAATTCTTACACGAAGTTTTGCCGTAACACCACGATCCTCCAGGGAATATGTCTAAGTCGTACATTTTGTCTGTTGCTTACGTAGTCTTTTATAGGGAAGTATACATACATTTTATGACTGGGGGAGATTTTCTGCTAGTAAATTTTTTCACGGGGAGAATTTCCAATGAGAGGGAAGTTTCTAGGGGGTGAAATTTTCAGGAGAAATTTAACACCAAGGGAATTTGCTAGAATTCTTATACGAAGTTTTACCGTAAAAAGCAGGGCGATGAGGGAGGGACAATCCCTTTCATATACAGAATATTTTCTGTTCTTTTTAAATTGGAAGATATACTATCAACCATAAGTTGTCGAGCCAGCTCTTACTAGGTTTTATTTCTCGTTTAAATCTCTTTAATTGCATCTTCAAGATAGATCATTGGCAGGTGGTGAGAACTCCTTGATGTGGCTGAATTAGCGCATTGGATGTTTCCTAAATTTGTGAAGATACATTTGTTATATGGTTTTAAGATATATTAAATAAAAAAACATTTTTTTTTACTGAAAGTAAGGAGCGACATTAAAACTTAAAACGAACAGAAATTACTCCATATATGAAAGGGGCTGTTCTCTCTTCAATATCCCGCTCTTTACGCTAAAGTTTGACGCTTTCTCTCCACTCCATTTTTTAAAACATTAAAAAACTTTAGCGTAAAGAGCGGGGTGTTGAAGAGAGAACAGCCCCTTTCATATACGGAGTAATTTCTGTCCGTTTTAAGTTTTAATGTCGCTCCTTACTTTTAGTTAAAAAAACTTGCTTTTTATTTATTTAATTTCTGAACGTTTTTGAATTAAAGCATGTTTTGATTTTGGCTCTCCACACTGGAATAATTAAAACGAAATTTGCCTATATTTTTTTTTTTTTTTTGGCTAAATGTTTTTCTCATAGTTTTGATCGGATAATTTTAGAGAAAAAGGAGCAGAGGAGGCCTAGTTACCCTCCAATTTGCGGCTACTTAAAAAGGCGACTAGAACTTTTAATTATTTACGAACGTTTTTGTAACTTACGAATTAACTTACGTAACGAACTTCTATATTCGTATGTTTTTACTACTTATATGAGGGGGTTCGCCCCCTCGTGAATACCTCGCTCTTCATACTAAAGCTTATATTGTGTCCCAATTCCTTAAGAATGGCCCCTGAATCACAAAGACCGTAGAATAAATAGTTGAAAATACTAAAAATACTTTAGCGTAAAGAGCGAGGTATTAGAAGGAAGTGAACCCCTCATATGCGTAATAATTTCTGTTCGTTTTAAGTTTTAATGCTCCTCCTTACTTTCAGTTGAAAAGTTTTTCATATTTTTTAAATGCTGGAAAATTCGGCGCCCCCTTCATGGAAATTCTCTTCCCCATGGAAACTTTTCCCCACAATCGCTCAACCTCCCCCAACCAAAAAATTCACCTGAAAGCGTCAATACACTTCCCAAAAACCATTACTACATGTAAACACTGGTCAAAGTTTGTAACTTACAGTCCCTCCCACGGGGACTATGGGGGAGTAAGTCGTCCTCAAAGACATAGTTATTAGGTTTTTCGACTAAGTTGGATAAAATGGCTATCTCAGAATTTTGATGCGGTGAATTTAGGAAAAAAATGAGCGTGGGAGGAGGCCTAGGTGCCCTCCATTTTTTGGTCACTTAAAAAAGGCCCTAGAACTTTTAATTTCCGTCAGAATGAGTCCTCTGGCGACATTCTCGGACCACTGGGTCGATACGATCACCCCTGGAAAAAATACGGCAAAAAAAAACAAAATTCAACATTTTTGTAGATAGTAGCTTGAAACTTCTACTATAGGGTTCTCTGATACGTTGAATCTTATGGTGTGATTTTCGTTAAGATTCTATCACTCTTAAGGGGTGTTTTCCCCTATTTTCTAAAATAAGGCAAATTTTCTCAGTCTCGTAACTTTTGATGGGTATAACTAAATTTGATGAAACTTATATATTTAAAATCAGCATTAAAATTCGATTATTTCGTTGTAACTACTGGTATATAAAATTCCGTTTTTAAGAGTTTCGGTTATTATTGAGCCGGGTCGCTCCTTACTACAATTTGTTACCATAAACTGTTTGATTAAATTTGTTTTAAGCATTTGAAATTCACTCATGTGAGCGTCTTCACCTCAAAGCAGCCCAGTCTTCAAATGACAGCTAAATCTTTCATTCAGAAAAGGGGCGGATCCAAGGAGGGCACGGGAGCACCCCCCCATGACATGATGTTGTATTTTTGGTTGGGACTGCTTGCTCTGGTTTGGGCCTGGACGAAAGTAATTTTTCTTTGTAATTGATTTTTAATAGTTGAGTTTTTCATAAATTTTTCAATATTAAGACTGTTTTTTTTTTGTAAACCAGTTTGAAAGAAGATTTTAGTCACTTTGTGCGGTGTTTGTTAAGTTTTACTAATGTCGCATACCGCCAAAAATTATTTAATTAAATTTAGGTTTATCAACGGAATCTGTCCGTATTACTGCAAAAGCCAACTGCAAGGCGAAGATCTTCATTTTGTAGTAACAAGGAGGAGAAATTAAAATCATAACTTCTTTTTACTGTCAAAAATTTGTTTTTGAGTCTGTCTTGCTATGGCACTAAGGCAAAGAAATTGATACGCCTATCATTACTTTTTTGGTAGTCTGTTTTGGTTTTTGGGGTTTACTTGTTTTGCAAAGAGGGATGGCTTTTACAACACAGCCTAGTAGTTTTTTTAGCGAATTTGTATAATAGAAAATAAATGCATGAGAAGCGCAAAATTATTAATTTAAGTTTTTGTGAGAAATGATGGCCACTTTACTGCCTATTTTCATCTAATCAAAGCTCCGCATTATACAACATATCACCTCCTCTGTTTATCTTAAAACATTAAAATAAAGGCCAAACTCTTCAATACTTTAGACCATTTCCTCTACCCTACGGCGCATAATTGTTGAGGTTCCCTTTATTTTGCGGGCATTTTTTTGTTTGCAAGTTTATCTAAGCAACCTATTGTGAACCCCCCCCCCCCAAAGAAAATCCTGGATCCACTATTTTCTCTCTGAAAATCCAATTTAAAATAACAAATTTCAAGACATTAAAATGTCTAATAACCAGACAAAGAGCCTGAGTCATAGATCTCAGCAAAGAATATCTAAACAGGTTTTTCGGAAGTGACTCAGAAAAAGCAAGTCTCTGACTGAGATCGGGTGCTCGAGAGACCCAGTATTGGGCATGTTGCAATCTAATCAAAAATTCTGCCCAGGAATTAGTCTGTGACTGAGTACCGGTGGGTTTACCCTAAGCATATTTTCACATTAAGGGCAGGGTTAGGTGGCAAAGCTCATTTCTAATGTAAATGAATGTTAAGATTGGATTTAGGATGCAATTCTGACTACAGAGGTGAGGGTGGACATTACCCCACCACCTAATATGCTACCTAATAGACCTATGACCCCTGAATTGGAATATACCTATAGAGGTGGGAGTGAAGTTCCTTTCTAACCCAATTGAATGTTAGATTTGGGATACAATTCTGACAAGCCTGTAGAGGTTATGTTTGTTTCTTAGCTATCTGAATAATCCATTAGTATAAATATTATTACACCCCTTGGAATCTGGCAATAGGTCTAGGCTCCATAAGAAATAATATTTCAACAATTAAAAGCACTAGAATTTGACTTACCTTAATTTTTTCAGCCTCTTCAAAAGCTTCTTTCATGTTTCTTTTTGGGTTCCCTTTAAAAATGCTAGAGAATGTAATCTCAGAGGTAGCATGTTTTTGCTCCAAATATGTTTTTTCCATTTCAAGTCAGCCTACAATTTTCTGTAAATGATATACTTCTCTATGTATTAACGATATACACTTAAAGCAATAGTGTATAAGTCAATAGTTACAATTGACTTAACGTCTACTATTTTTAAACATTAGTTTTTTTCCGTTGAATGTCTAATAGGCTAGTCTTTTGCTGTTGAATTATTTAAATTCATTTAAAAGTTAACATTTTCTGCTATGCTGCCAATTATGTCCAAATACCATGAGAAACATCGAAAAACTCAGACAAGCGCAGAAATAAAGAAGAGCGAAACCTGGCACTGACTAGATTGTCGCCGTGTATTTGGTAAATAATTACCCTTTTTCTTAAATGAAAGAAGAGCGAATTCAACTGTTATGTCGAATGCATATTGTTTTTTCGTCCTGGGCACAATTACACAGGAAATATGCTTAATTTACTTAACATAAATTGTACTTTCACTTTGCTCACGTAACTAGTGAGTATTGCTACTTAGGAAGTATCCGTAACGAGTATCCTAATGCTACTTAGAAAGTTGAGTATTTTTCGGCTTAGTGATGATAACAGATGGCTCCCTTTTTTTCTATGTATTTAATTATTGTATTTTTTTTCTTATTGTATTTTTCTATTATTATTAGCGGCAAACTATAGTGATATACTCAAAGTTTTTAAGAGGGTTTTCGTGTTTACTGATAGGCTATAAATAAAACTATAGAGGCCAAATTCTACAACAATTTGTGGTAAGGTTTTGACAAATACGAGAAGTTTTGCCAAGTTACAGGATAGGAAAATTTGACCTTCTATACGTCTCACTAATTTTAATAGACTGTAGGTAAGGCCAATCTCGCATCATTTATTAAGAAAACAACTATATTTTTAGGTACTAGTGATCGTTACATTATGAAATTGTAACATTAGCAAGTAGTATGGAGTTTTTCAATTGTTGGAGGTGAACCTTGTGTCACTATAATTTGAAACAAGGGGCAGCAATTGATAAAAAAGTGTTGGCTACGGGATTGTAGCCAGTATGCAATTTTTTTTTAATCTAGCCAAGAAGCATTTTTTCTTTTATTGACCTTTTTAAACAAGATTCAAAATGTTCGCTAATTCCTAAATGTTATTTTTAGAATAATGACGATAGTACTTATGTTTGAATGTGGACGGGAAAATATCGATTGGAATAGACCCTAGCAAAATCACATAATTTACACTGCTTAATACTTACGATAATGAATATCTGGATAAATTAGTTGCACTTTTATATTGATGGAGCCACTGTGATTACTATTTAGAAGTTTTTGCTTTTCATAATATGATGTTCTTCGCTTTTTAATTCATGTAACACCTATTTAACTCTAGACAGATCAAAGACAACGATGCTAACTACGTCTCAACGAGCAATGTCATTTAAGAAGTGTTCATTCTCACTGATATAACATGATCTACGGTTCAGAGTTCTGAAAATAATTTGACAGTCCCAAGCCCACAACAGTTTCAAACCCACATGAAAATATATATTACATAGAATTAACTATCCATTAGTGACACGTAAGAAATGTTTTTAGTGGAAATGCTCAGACAACTATTCAATAAAACTTTAAGCTGTTTTTTAGAAAATAAATTTTGCTACTTATTCTCTCACGGGATAAAAAGCCCCAAAACTCCTTTGGTATCTTTAACTAAGAATTTTTTGAAAGTATTTTACGTTTCTGAAAGTATTATATCAAATATTAAGAAGCGTTTTGTTTACCAGCTGACTTCCAAGACAGTTTTAGTCGAAAACATATGTTAAAGCTTAATAAACTCAGAAGAAGGCAAAACCATTGCAAACATATCAAAACGAAGAAGAAGAGCTATACACCCCATAAATATTCCGAAGTTTGGCGTAAGAAATTGATTAAAAAACCATTGTTGATTGTATAAAAATCTATTGACTGCAAAAGAATTTTTTTTTTTTACTAAAAAGATATTCCAGCTTATCAGTATTTTATACTTTCTGAAATTAGTAACTGTTTTGCAGGTCGCATAATTTGATTTGCAGTTTTCGGGCTCAAACCATTCTACTAAAAGCATGTTAACTATTCATTATATCATCGATAAGGCTGTTTTTTATTCAGAAAGTAGTAGTATGAAAATGTCAAACTTTGGTGAGAAGAGTAATAAATAAGAAATTTGGGCGGCCACAAAAGAGCAAGGGACCGTGTCCTTTGAAAATTGGTATACAAAGTACTCTGCAGAAAACCACAGCCATTGTTTTCTATACGATGAATTTGGAAGAAAAGAAAAAAAATTAAGTTGTTCATAATAGTGAGTGGTAAGTGAATATTTAACCATGTTAAAATCCATTAATACTACTATTGCTACTAATAACTATGTACAACACCAATCCAACTGATGTTAGCACAGCTACACAAACACTCCTCCATCGTAATCTTTTCAAATCATCCCTCTTTACACCCTCCTAAAAAATTTATATTTTTGCTGAATCCCTCCTAACTAACTTATCCAGGGATTATCTGCTTTTTGTGACTAGATTATTGGCGTAAGGGGACCATCTTTGGTAATCTGTTATTTGTCATCCCCAGAGTATTACCCAACCATTTCAACCTTTCTTTCATCATTTCTAGAAATTGAAATTTTATCAACCGTTCTAGAAATTAGAATGCATCCACTTTTTTTTATCACGGTCTATTGTTTGAAATATGGTCAGTTAGACGGGTGCACAAAATGATCTTTAGGCAATTCCTTTGGAAAGTATTTAACAAATCCTCTTTTGTGATTCGGAGCGCTACCTTTCAGAGCCATACTGACCACTGTTATCGCTTTTGCTTCTAATATTATAATATAATTTCACCGACTTATGTTCATGATCTACCAAAGTTTTTTGAATTGTGAAGTAGAAATTCAGGCCTTTGCTATTCTGTTTTTGACATTTTCATTTTATCTATGAAATCTTTTCTAATAATTCCTTCTAGGTAAGTGAAGTTGTCGATTTGATCAATCTTACTTCTACGCAGCACCGCCTCTACGCCGTCAGTTATGAAGCGAACTGTTCTTCGCTCCAAGCTTTGTAAACTGCATCTCAAAGTCTAAAAAGTATATAATGCTAGGAAATTTCATTCCTTTTTAGACTAAAATGCCTTCTCTTACTCTTTACTTGAAGTTTCTTTCATTTTGTATGAAAAAAATCAAGTATTTTTTCATTGATATGTTTTTTCTTCTTTTTAGCCTAAAATTTGTTCTCTTACCCCTTACCTTTCACAAAAATCTTAGGAATGCCCTTTCTGTTTCTTAAACGTCCTTGATGATACCTCTGCGTTTAAATTTCCATTCGAACAGACAGTAGAACCAAAGCCGGTGAACTGTACAACTGTCCTAACACTCTGGCTAAACACCACTTTATATATTAGGGGCTGAATAGCAAAATGTTAACAGGCATAATATTGGTCTTGTCAGTTCACTTAACAAAAAAGATTTTTTGAAGCAAGAGCCATGGTCTCTAGTTCAGTCTAGAACTAAGTGAGACTTACATGTACTAGTGCTACATTAGCCATGCAAGACAACATCCTAAAAACTGTTTCCTGCAAGATTAACAACAAATGGCTGCACCACAAGTGTTTTGCAGAACACATAGTTTATGACACATTATTTTTGATCACTCAGGATAGTAGGAACGGCCAGATATGGAACTATTTCGGTCAGTCCGACCAAAAGAACTTGCATTTGGTCAACTGAAACTGATTCCGGATTGGTAACAGTACAAATTCAATTGCTAGCCCCCCACGTCAATTATGACGCAAATGTGCCTCTTAGTTTGGTCAAAATTACACGTTAGCTGCAAAACAAAGATGTGAATTCGCAAAACCAAAGTAACTCAAGTTACTCTTTAGGTTGTATGGACTCAGCCTGCTGCGCTGATTCCGTCTGCTAATATAAACTTAGCCCAGTCAAAGGTCTTGAGACAGATGTCTAGGAGAAAAAGTGGCAAAAATTAGCCTTTGAAACCCAATTGCTGTCACTTGTAAATCAGTCAGCAAGTTCTAAGAGCCCAGCTGGTTTTTTCAGTCATTGTCCATCCTAGTAAAAAGGCCAACTACACTTTCTTTCCGTATGCACGACTGGGAGGACCTTCGAGGAAGACCTCGACTCATATGACGGGACAGCCATGGTCAGTTTCTCTTAATGATCAATGACAGAAGATTACCAACGATCATTCAATGACAAACTGAAAGATGTCGTTCTCAAATTGTGACCACCAATACGAGCATTAAGTCAAGTACGTTATCCTAAAATGCTCTGAAAAGTATTCTTCTGACCCAAACACATAATATAGCACCGAAAAATTTTGGATTTCTTTTCTTGCCAGATTATTGGTGCGATAAACAAGCAAAGATTCATTTATTTTTTCTTCTTCTTTTTTTACATACTTCTTTAAATTGGGCTCAAAATGGTACAAATGAATTTATAAAATTACTTTTATCCATCATTCATTGTAAGCTTCTAAATAATACCGCCAAAGCTTAGGTGTCCAGAAATAAAAGGCCCCAAAACAATATTTGACAGACAGAAAAACTGTTCCCAGACCATGCTTGAGCTACAAGAATTTGTATTTTTTTTAAACACATTTGACATTTTTCCTGGCACTAGTTATATTTACGGATGACAAGAATGATGACAAACAGGACAGAATAACAAAAAATATAATAATATTCTCAAAAAGATGCTTACTGTCATTCTCCTCCTGTTAATCTCTTGACTTGGCAATTATTCTCGACTGCTTACAATTTTTATATGATCCAAATCTTTTTAGAATTTCGACGAATCTCCCACTATGTACAAAACAATAGTCCTGCGTTTATACCTCGGGAGAACTTTGGGGAAGCTACTTCCCGAACGGTTATCTTTGGTGAGTAAGACTTACCGAAAGTAAGTTAAATACCTTTGGTAAGTGTAAATTATCCTAGTTGTATGCTATTGACTGACCTTTTTTCGTGTTGTTTTTTCCTTTTCCCATGATGTTTTTAAATAAATATTTTATGATAATTTTTTTTTCTAAAAAAAAATCATGGCTGGTATCACTCTTTTAGCTTTGAGTTCAAAACTACGAGAAAAAAAAAAGAATATTGAGGATTTTATAGTTCATGAAGTTCAGTTTTGGGGTGAGGGTCTATCCTTGAAGTAAGCGATCTAACATTTAATTTTACAGTCATTATTCAATCGAAAATCTACAGGTTTTTACAAAATGGTCTATTTTCAGTCTTAGTAGAATACTAGTAAAACTTATCAATAGCTAGTTGAATTATTTGCATGGTATTTAAACGCTTCACATTCAGTTTTGTCAGGCCTATCAAACAATTCATGCTAACAAACTTTGAGCAAGAAGTGACTCGTTCCACTAGTAACCGAAACTCCAAAAAACGGAATTTTGATGACAATAAAAAACACAAAAAGAATCATCTGTTCATGCTGATTCCAAATATATAAGTTTAATGTTCAAACAGTTCATGGTAACAAACTGTAAGTAAGGAGCGACCCGACTCAATAGTAACCAAAACTCTTAAAAATGGAATTCTGATATCCAGAGATATATCAAAATAAGCACCAAAAACAAGGAGAACAATAGGGAATTTTTTAAGACAATGGGAAACAAATTAGAAGGAATATTTCGGCCCTATGTCCAAGGGCTAACCTAAGCAATACATATAAGAATAAACAACTTACTAGAGGATAAAATCGATAAAACTAAAATGAACAGTTTTTCAAAACAGTCCTAGCATCCTTACCTCACCGATGTTCAACCAGGACTGATAAATAAATTGTTATGAAACGAGGCAATTCAATGAAATGAAAGAAAATGATTTAAAAACAGGTTTTTAATGCCAGCCTAGCTTTTTTCGCTGCTGATCCTATAGGTCTATTTGTGACAGGTTCTGTGTTAATATCTATTGTTTTTTTTTAATATTTCGTAAGGTCATTTTAATTAAATTTGTGTTTAAAGCATTCAGTGAATATTCTCCTAAATCCCTATTTAAGGAAATATTATTATTAATCTTAAGTCTGATTTCAATTGCTTCTCGAACTACTTGCTTTATGCCTAGATCATTGCTAATAATGATGGATTCTTCAAAATGTATTTTGTGGCTAGGATTTTCGAAAACGTGGCTACTTAAAGCAGAATCAAAAGAAACAGAAGTAATATTAGAATTCAGAGCTTTGGTGATATCATCTTTATGTTGTTGTACACGTTTCTCGAAATTCTGGTGGGTTCTTCCTACGTAGAATTTGCCATATTCGCATGGTATTTGATAGACAGCTCTTTGGCGAGTAACAGGAGTCTTATCTTTACCAGAATTTAGGAGAATTATAATTTTCAAATTATTGGTAAATACAACATACAGATTATTTTGTGAATACTTTTTAAGATTTCTAGTGATTTTTGGGATATGCCGGAGGCAAATTATGTTTTGGGGCTTATCGGGATTTTCACATGGTAAATTGTCGTTGATGTTATGGGAGTGTCTTTTCACTCTACGGTTAATTATATTATTAAGAAATAAAAGATGATATCCATTTCCAAGAAGCATGTCTCTGACAAAGTCTAGTTCAGCTGTGATGTAGGAATCAGAACAAATATTCAGGGCACGATCTACGAGAGATGTTGCGACACCACTTTTAACTTGTGGGGGTGGTTTGATTCAAAATGTAAATATATATTGTTTTGTGTTGGTTTTTTGTAAATAGTAAAATTGAGTTCATCTAAGTTACGAATAATTAGAACATCTAGGAATGAGATTTTATTTGCAATTTCAATCTCTAAGGTGAACTGTAAACTCCTATCATACTATCCTATCATACCCCATATCGGGTTACTGGCGAATATTTATGTAGAGCATATTGAAAATTGGGCATTAAATTCATATTTTTTTAAACATATCTTTTGGGGACATTACAGGGATGACGTAATTTCACTTTGGAACTATGGGGAAAATGAACTTAGGTTTTTTTTTTAGATCACCTTAATATATATGATAGGAACTTACAGTTTACCTTAGAAATTGAAATTGCAAATAAAATCTCATTCCTAGATGTTCTAATTATTCGTAACTTAGATGAACTCAATTTTACTATTTACAGAAAGCCAACACAAAACAATAGATATTTACATTTTGAATCAAACCACCCCCCACAAGTTAAAAGAGGTGTCGCAATATCTCTTGTAGATCATGCCCGGAATATTTGTTCTGATTCCTTCATTACAGCTGAACTAGACTTTATCAGGGGCATTCTTTTTGGAAATGGATATCCTCTTTTATATATTAATAATACAATTAACTGTAGAGTGAAAAGACACTCAAATAAAATCAACGACAATTTACCATGTGAAAATCCCGATAAGCCCCAAAACATAATTTACCTCCCGTATATCCCAAAAATCACTAAAAATCTTAAAAAAGTATGCACACAAAATAATCTTTATGTTGTATTTACCAATAATTTGACAACCATAAATCCCCTAAATTCTGGTAAAGACAAGACTCCAGTTACTCGCCAAAAAGGTGTCTATCAAATACCATGCGAATGTGGCAAATTCTATGTAGGGAGAACTCACCAGAATTTCGAGAAACGCGTACAACAACTTAAAGATGATATCACCAAAGCTCTGAATTCTAATATTACTTCTGTTTCTTTTGATTCTGCTTTAAGTAGCCACGTTTTCGAAAATCCTAGCCACAAAATACATTTTGAAGAATCCATCATTATTAGCAATGCTCCAGGCATAAAGCAAGTAGTTCGAGCAGCAATTGAAATCAGACTTAAGATTAATAATAATATTTCCTTAAATAGGGATTTAGGTGAATATTCATTGAATGCTTTATACACAAATTTAATTGAAAATGACCTTAGAAAATATTAAAAAAAAACAATAGATATTAACACAGAACCTGTCACAAATAGACCTATAAGATCAGCAGCGAAAAAAGCTAAGCTGGCAGTAAAAATCTGTTTTTAAATCATTTTCTTTCATTTCATTGAGTTGCCTCGTTTCATAACAATTTATTTATCGATCCTGGTTGAACTTTGCTGAAGTAAGAATGCTAGGACTGTTTTAAAAAACTGTTCAGTTTAGTTTTATTAATTTTATCCTCTAGTAAGTTGTTTTTTCTAATTTGTATTGCTGAGGACAGCCCTCGGACATAGGGCCGAAATATTCCTTCTAATTTGTTTCCCATTGTCTTAAAAAATTCCCTATTGTTCTCCTTGTTTTTGGTGTTTGTGATCGAAAAGCAGTGTGGTCTTCGTCGTTATTTATATCAAAATAATCAACTCATTATGCTTATTCCAACTATACAAGTTTCATCAAGTTTATTAATATCCACGAAAGGCTACGAGCCTAATTTTCGAAAAAAGGAACCCTGAAAGTCATAGTATCTGAATGAAAATTACACCACTAGATTCAACGTATCAGAGAACCCTACTATAAAAGTTTTAAATCTCCTATCTGCGAAAGTGAGGAGTTTTGTAGTTTTTCCCAGAAGGAAGGTCACGAATGCGTGGTTTATTTGGTTTTTTTATTGGTTTGTTTTCCCAGTGGCGATCGTGTCGATTCATTTGTCCTAGAATGTCGGAAGAGGACTAAAAAAACAACATTAAAAATTCTAGTGCCCTTTTCAAGTGACCAAAAGGATTGGAGGGCAGCTAGACCCCCTCCCACGAGCCTTTTTACTCAAAATCGTCTGATCAAAATTTTAAGATAGCCATTTTGTTCAGATTAGTTGAAAAGCCGAATAACTATATCTTAAGAGATAACATGACCCCCCCTCTCACACCTTCTGGGGAAATGTATTTACGTTATATAATTTACCCATTGTTTATCTATAGTTTTTGCAATTGGAAAGTATGCATAAATTTTCCAGTTAGAGGGTTCAACGTATCAGAGAACCCTACTGTAAACGTTTTAAATCTCCTATCTGCCAAAGTGGAAAATTTTGTAGTTTTTCCCAGAAGATAGATCACGAATGCGTGGTTTATTTGGGTTTTTTATTGGTTTGTTTTCCTAGTGGTGATCGTATCGATTCATTGGTCCTAGAATATTGGAAAAAAGGTAAGGTAAGGTAAAGGATACGGCATTAGACTTTACAGTCCCTACCAGTGGTGCTGATCTCCGTTTCTTGGCCCTTCAGCCAGGAAGTGCAATGAGGGGTTGGGGGCCAACCATCCTGTGCTTTCGCACACCCTTCCTGTTTACCTTCCCCAGATTTCTCCAGGTACCCATTTAAAGCTGGGTCGACTCTGGCTAAGCTTACAGAGTCACGCCACTGACTCCCGTCCCAAACTGAACAATTGGGTACACTGGGATTTGAACCCGCGTCCTTTCAGACAAAGGATCCCAAATCCAGCGCACCAACCGACTCGGCTAGGACGGCTTAGAATATTGGAAAAGGACTCATTAAAAGCAACATTAGAAATTCTAGTGCCCTTTTCAAGTGACCAATAGGATTGGAAGGCAGCTAGATCCCCTCCCACGACCCTATTTACTTAAAATCGTCTGATCAAAATTTTGAGAGAGCCATTTTGTTCAGAATAGTTGAAAAGCTGAATAACTATATCTTAGGAGATAACACGACCGCCCCCACAGCTTCCGGGCAAATGTCTACGTTATAAAATTTACTCATTGTTTGTCTGTAGTATTTGCAATTGGAAAGTACCCATAAATTTTCCGGGAGGGTTCAACGTATCAGAGAACCCTACTGTAAACGTTCTAAATCTCCTATCTGCGAAAGTGGAGAATTTTGTAGTTTTTGCCACAAGATAGATCACGAATGCGTGGTTTATTTGGGTTTTTATTGGCTTGCTTTCCCTGTGGTGATCGTATCGATTCACTGGTCCTAGAATGTCGGGAGAGGACTCATTAAAACCAACTTTAGAAATTCTAGTGCCCTTTTCAAGTGACCAAAAAATTGGAAGGCAGCTAGACCCCCTCCCACGACCCTTTTTACTCGAAATCGTCTGATCAAAATTTTGAGAAAGCTATTTTGTTCAGAATAGTTGAAAAGCCGAATAACTATATCTTAGGAGATAACATGAACGCTCTCACAACTTCTGGGGAAATGTCTTTACGTTATAAACTTTACCCATTGTTTATCTATAGTATTTGCAATTGGAAAACATTCATACATTTTCCGGGTGGAGGGGACGAATTTTCTGCTGGGATATTTTCTACGGGGAGAATTTTTCATGGGAAGGAAAGTCCAGGGAATTTTCCAGGAGGTGAATTTGTCAGGAGAAATTTTACACTTGGGGAGTTTGCCTGAATTCCCGTCACGTATTGACATGTTAAGAATAATTGTCCAGTGTAAATTTTCATCAGGATCGAGTTATCTAAAGGGTATAACTATGGGGGAGGAGGGATTTTTCCGTAGAGGTGGAACTAGATTTCCTGACTTTATTTAAAAAACGATCAAAAATTAAAGAAAAACAAGTTTTTTCAAGTGAAAGTAAGGAGCGACATTAAAACTTGAAACGAACAGAAATCATTAGGTATATGAAAGGGGTTGCCCCCTCCTCAATACTCCGCTCTTTACGCTAAAGTTTGAACTTCGTCCCAATTCTTTAAGACCGACTCCTGAAAAACAAAGCTCACTTAATTAGGGCAATAAGAAGCTTTTATTCAAGTACTCAAAAACTTTTGCATAAAGAGTGAGGTGTTGAGGAGGGGGTAACATACCTCTTGGATGTAATAATTTCTGTTTGTTTTAAGTTTTAACACTGCTCCTTGCTTTCAATTGAACAAATCTTGTTTTTATTTATTTAAAAGAAGCATAAAAAGCTACAAGCCAGAGGGATTTTGCCTCATTTTAGAAAAATAGGAAAACAACCCAAATTGTTCTTAAATAAAATCAAAAGATTAGATTCAACTTGTCTGAGAACACTACTGTAGAGGTTTCAAGATTTTATCTACGAAATGGGGAATTTGGTATTTTTTGCCAGAAGAAACATCACGGATGCGTGTTTATTTGTTGTTTTTTTCTTAGGGGTTATCACAGTGAACCAATGATCTTAGAGAGGGCAAAATCAAGAGAGGCCTCATTCAAATGGAAATTATAAGTTATAGTGCCTTTTTTAGGTCAACAGAAAGAAACTTGCCCATTGTTTGCATATTCTGTTTGCTATTGGGAAACATATGGAATTTTTCAAGGGGAATTTTCTGTGATAGGGGATTTTCCACAAAGAGAATTTTACACGGGGAGGAAAATCTCCCGCACATAAATTATTAAAACGAAATTTGCTTATCAATTCTTTTTTTGGCTAAATGGCTTTCTCTTAGTTTTGATCAAATGATAGTTGCCCTCCAATTTTTCGGTTACTTAAAAAAACAACTAGAACTTTTAATTTTTAACGAACGTTTTTATTAGAAAAAATATACGTAACTTAAGAATTAACTTCCGTAACAAACTTTTATATTCTTATGTTTTTAATATGTATATGAGGGGGTTTGTCCCCTTGTCAATATCTCGCTCTTTACGCTAAATCCTATGTTTTGTTCCAATTCTTTAAGAATGGCCCCTGAATTAGAAAGGCCGCAGAATAAATAATTGAAATTATTAAAAATACTTTCGCACAAAGAGCGAGGTATTTATCTCCTCCTAAATACCTCGCTCTTTATGCTAAAGTATTTTTAGAATCCCTAATGTGCACAATAATTTCTGTTCGCTTTAAGTTTTAATGCTACTCCTTACTTTCAATTGAAAAAACGTCTTCATGTTTATTTTTTCATTGTTTTTTTTTTTTATAGTAATGCTAGAAAATCCCGCACCCTTTTCATTGAATTTCTTTTCCCACATGACATATTCCTCCAAGAAAAAATTCTCCTACATAGCACCCTCCCCTCAGCCGCACCCCCAAACCAAAAAAATCACCCGAAAACGTCTGTACACTTCTCAATAACTATTACAGTATGAAATGGGAGAAAAATGTCTCCCATTGTCTCTTTGGGAGAAAAATGAGCGTGGGAGGGGGCCTAGGTGCCCTCCAAATTTTCGGTCACTTAAAAAGGGCACTAGAACTTTTAATTTCCGTTAGAATGAGTCCTCTTGTGACGTTCTAGGACCGCTTTCTCGTTACGATGACCCCTGAAAAAAAAAACACGCACCCGTGATCTGTCTTCTGGCAAAAAATACGAAATTCCACATTTTTGTAGATAGTGGCTTGAAATTTTTAATGTTGGGTTCTCTGATACGCTGGATGTGATGGTGTGACTTTCGTTAAGATTCTATGACTTTTAGGGGGGAGGGGGTGTATCCCCCTATTTTCCAAAATAAGATAAATTTTCTCAGGCTCGTAACTTTAGATGGCGAAGACTAAATTTGATTAAACTTATATATTTAAACTCAGTATAAAAATCAAATTCTTTTGATGTTTCTTTTAGCACCAAAATTCCATTTTTTTAGAGTTTCGTTTACTATTGAGCCCGGTCGCTCCTTACTACAGTTCGTTACCACGAACTGTTTGATGAGAAGCTTTTTTAAAGTGCTAAAACACTTCAGCGTGAAGGGTGAGGGATTGAGGAGGGGGTAGCTCCCTAATATACGAAATGATTTCTGTTCGGTTTAAGTTTGAATGTTGTTGCTTACATTCGGTTGAAAAAAAAAATATTTAGCAAACAGTTCACAGCAATGAACTGTAAGTAAGGAGTGACTCGTCCCAACAGTAACCGAAACTCTAAAAAAGTAATTTTGATAAATATTGACACATCAACAGAATTATGCTACCCATCAGAACCTAGAAGCCCGAGAAAATTTGTCCGTTTTTTGAAAAAAGGGAAACATCCGCAAAAACCCAAGCGACAATAAAAATCACATCATCAGATTTAGGACATCGGAGAGCCTTTCTCAAGCTCCTATATACTTTATGTGGAATTTTTGATTTTTGTCTTTTTGCCAGAAGATAAATCACAGATGCTTGTTTTTTTTTTTCCAGGGCTAATCGTCCCGAATCAATAGTTCTGAAAGATCGAAAGAGGGCTCATTCAAACATAGGGATGGCATGAACTCCCGTTATCCCTGACGGAATGGATGTAATTTGTGCAATTTACCCACTGTTTATTTGTTATTTGGTGTTGGAAAATATACAGAAATATTTGGTAATAGGAAGGAAATTTTCTGTGGGGGTATTTTTCAAGCGGATAATTTTTCATAGGGAGGAAACATCCTGGGAAGAACTTCCGATAGAGGAGGGAGGCGGATTCCCAGGCATGATTTGAAATACGATCGGTAATAAAAGAAAAACTATTTTTTTTTTCAACTGAAAGTAGGAAGCAAAGTTAAATCTTAAATCGAACAGAAATTATCGTGTATTTCACGGGCACTACTCTGTTGAATCCCCTGCTCTTTACACTAACGTTTGACTTTGTGTCGTAGTTCTTTAAGAAAGAGTGATCAAACACAAAGCCCGTTGAATTTGAAAAAGAAGTATTTTAAAGAACTTTACTACTTTATTGTCAAAAACAAGGAAATGAGGATGGAGTATCCCCCCTCCCTCATATACGGGATAATTTCGGTTCTTTTTTAGTTTTAAATTCCTAATTATTTTCACTTGAAAATTTTTTTTTTTTATTTAGTTTACCCCCAACCCCTGCGTTAATCATTGGCTATCAAGCAATAAACGATGTCGGATGTGTCACGTGACAATGAAACCCTATGATTCAACCGTAGAATTTTACTGTGTTGCCCGTAGGATTTCGATTCTGACCTCTATGCAGTGTTTCTAAAATAACTAAAATTTCGACATTCTTAAGAATCTATTTTTCATATTCTATACTCGAGTTAAGATTTTTCAATAATTGTATAAGTTTTCAGATGTGGTATGACATAGCCGACAACACTGGTTTGCATCTTTAAATAAGAGATTTAGGGTCTATTCCAAAAATTGGAATATGTTTAATATTCAATCCCACTCATATAGTAAGCTTATGAAAAATGCTATTGCTCTTATGCTATAAATAATTAACACTTAATGCTATAACCTCTTTTGTTCTAGAGTTACTTTCGATTTACAATCAACTCAAAATCTATTATAACCAAATTTTCACGAGTTTTACAGACCGAAAGCGTTAAGTACAGGTCTCCCCCACAGTCAAAAGTATAACGTCTTTTCAACAATCGACGGTTTAAAAAGCGTTTTATATATATTTTTGCTAATCTTCAACATTTTGGAAAATGTCATAAAATATATACCATATTTCCACGACCTTACTGCATAGTTCTTTTGAAGGATGATCAAAATTCTTTTTCAATAATTTATTCGGGTCTTAAAATTTTCCTCTAGGCTTCTCATACAAGCCTAGATACTCATGAAAACGCCCAAAGGTTTTTTGGGGTTAGGATGCTCATCCATAGACCAGAAGCTATCGTCAACGCAAAAGTACTGTATACACTGTTATTTCATTTAAAAATTCAATGCATGAAAACGATGCATTTTCGCGAAAGAAAAGACACAATTTTAGAGATCAGAGCGGGCATAAGTCGAATCCTCTAAGTTAACAATCTTAAACCAAACAGACTACATTGAATGAAGAAATCCAGCACAAAAAGAAACGGAAAAGGCCATTAATATAAGTTATGCAATTCTCATTTAACTCCCCAAAACAATTAGTAGCATTGGCTCTTCAATGAATACGCAATATATTTTCAATTGAAATTATTCTTTACTCGATGGTCAATATATTTGAAAGAATGAATTATTTTAGTCATTTTATAGTTATTATTATTTCGCCATTAGTAAGCATATAGATACAGTAAACCCTGGCATTGGGGTTTTTGGACAAGCAAGATCCCCTTTCCTTTATCAGGTTCACTCTATATATAAAAAAGTCCTAGCTACATTTTTTAAGTTTAGCATTAATCCGCAAATATAAAATGGCGGGCCCAAAATAGGTCTGTCAAAACTGTTTTTGAAACATAACCACAATATCACTTTTCCTTCATGGCATCCCCTTCTTAAAATGGGATGCTTAAAGTTAAAAGTATACAATAGTTGTTCGTGTATAGTAAGTGCTCTTCATTCATTGTTTTGATTAACATAGTTATGTATTTATTTTAATTTTTTCTATCTTGTAATCCGTCCCTATGAACTATCCCTAGCTCTAAGAACAACAAGCAGTTTGCACGAATACAAAGAAACAATATTTTATTGATTAAATTTATATTAAAATATAAAATAAAAAAATGTTCTTGTATGTTGAGTCAGGAAGAGGTTCTTTGGCAGGAGCAGAGGCCACATAATTGCACAGCTTCAATGAGCAGTAAATTCGTTAGGTGAAGGATGAGCAAAAAAGAAAATTGATTAAAATTTTTTTTAAGGGTTCTATTTTTTTAGTAAAATATAAAAAGGAGAGCAAAAAAATATAAGTGACTTTTACTGAGATTCTATTTAACTTGAGGTTTAGAACCCTTGTTTTTTTTTTATTTAAACTTTAAAATTATAAGAAACCAGTTCTGCTGCACTGTCTTTTTATGTAAAAATAAGCGTCTATACACAAAAAGACGAATGCAACAGAAAACAGGCTTATACAGAGTTTTAATGCCACAAATTTACTGCCCAGCTATTTCATTATCTAGAAAAGAAAAGGAAAGTCAATCATTTGCAGACAATAGACAATATGTTTTTCCGAACTAAAAAATTTATAAAAGGATAAATTTTGAAGACTGGCTAAATACATTACAAGAGCGAAAACCTAAAGATGGTTGCGATCTCTGGTCAAGACCTTTTTTCTTCTCATGTAATTATGCTTGCTATTAACAAATCCTTTTAGACTTTCCTGGAACATTTTGTGATATAGGAAAAGCACAGATACAAACGTGTTCATTAAAACTGAATTAGTCAATACAAGAGAATATGCTAAATGTGAAAATGAGCACTACCTAAGGAGGGGCGGGGGTAGTATGGATTAGTTTTTGGCGCAAAAGAAATTTGCTGGGCGAAAACTTTCGTGGGTAGATAAGGTGTGATTTAAAAAATTACATTTTCTAAGAGCCGTTTTCTAATCATAAGAATATATGTGCATCCAGGTAGTCAAAAGAGCACATCTCCAATATCTTAGTAATTTCTAAGGGTATTAAGTTGAAACCTTCAATCATTGGTGAGGAGGGTGTCGAACAAAATCAAAGTATACTATATACACCTAAGTAGTCGAAAGGGCGCGTCTGCAAAATATCAAGAGCGGCTAAGAATATTTAGTAGACGCTTTCAGAGGATGTTGGGGGAGGATTCTAAACTAAATCGAAAGACACTCTGTGCATCCATTTCGTCAAAATGATGAACCTATAATATAACAAGAATCGCTTAAAGTTGATATAATATAACAAGAATTGCTTAAAGTATTAAGCTGAAACCTTCGGTGCATGTTGAGATAAATCCCGAACAAATTGTCAAAAGACAGTATCCGCAACCTGTCACGAACAGCTTTTGATATCAAGTTTAACTTACAAGGAATGATCAGAGAGCAAATTGAATTCAACGATAAGATACTACCTGCATTCAGGTTGAAAAAGGGGCATATCAAAAATATCTCAGCAACTTCTTAGGGTATTAAGTCGACTTTCAGATAATTGTACAGATGGTACTGATCAAAATCAAAACGCACTATGTGCATCAAGGTTGCCAAAAAGACATATTGACAGTATCTCAGGAAGTTCCATGGACCACAGTAGAAACTTTCAGGGAATAAACAAACATTGTATAACAAAGTCAAAAGCAACTGTGTACATAAAGTTAAAAAAAGGGCACATTTATAATATTTCAGGAACAACTAACAGTAAAAACGCACTATGTGCATCAAGGTTGCCAAAAAGACATATTGACAGTATCTCAGGAAGTTCCATGGACCACAGTAGACACTTTCAGGGAATAAACAAACATTTTACAACAAAGTCAAAAGCAACTGTGTACATAAAGGTAAAAAGAGGGCGCATTTATAATATTTCAGTAACAACTAACAGCATTAAATAAAAATTTCGAGTGAATATCGAGAGCTATATTGAACTAATTCAGGAGACATTATGTGCATTATGAATGTCAATATGGCGTATATGCAATAACTCGGGAACATTTAAGAGTATTAAGTGGGAACTTTCACCCTTTTTTTAACGCCTTAAGCGAACTAGCTGAAACTGTGAGGGAACATTGGACGGAAAGGACAAGTAGATACCAAATTTTGACTTGTTGACAAAGGGAGCTCATCAGCGACAAAGAATGTTGTATTGAAAAAAAAATGGTTGTATTGATTCTTAGTGTGAAATGTTCTCTTTTTTTGATCTCATTAAAATTTCAGGCCGTGAAAACACCTCAATAAAAGTTTCAGAACCAAGGGAATCGCAACTGGAAATAAATCTTGTAAGGGATTCTTCATCTCTTTTTTTTTTTTTTTTTTTTTTTTTTACAACAAATCGATCATGTTGTGATCAATTTTTACCATTCTGAAAATCCATTATTTTCTGCCACTGCTTTCTTTTGTTTAAAGCCATTCCTTTCGAAAGTATAGAAAAAATATGGTACTTGTCAGTTATCGCGACAGCATGTGCAGCACAGTAATTGTTTTAAGAATCTGAGCTCTCTGCTTATCTCTTCTAATAGCGATCCTTTAGAATATATTATTCAATAGATAAAATGGAAGATCTCATTAAAATTTCAGGCCGTGAAGACACCTCAATAAAAGTTTCAGAACCAAGGGAATCGCAACTGGAATTTTTTTTTTTTTTTTTTTTTTTTTTTTTTTTTTTTTTTTTTTTTTTTTTACAACAAATTGGAACTATATTAGCTAATATACTAGCTCAAAATGCATCAATGTAAACAAACAAGCTATTAAAGCAAAATATAACACACCCAAAAAATTCCGCGCCGGTTGTCAGAAGACCTTTATGCGACACTGGTCGAAAAATCTATATTAAAAATTATGAAAAATAATAAGAAATGTAAAAACTTGTCAACCCTCCGACATTTTTTTTTACCTTGGAAAAACGTAATAGAAAATCCTTTCTGGAGGACGGTGTATTTTCCTAATTTTCGAGCTTCGAATTGGTCTTTAAGCACAGATTTGATGGTGTCAGTATTGCAAAATTCAACCGGTCCAATGTCGCCAGTAACCAGAATTTGCAATTTATCTTCAGGCACTTCACTGGAAAAATATGACTTGAAGTGAAAAAAGGATATGGCTATCACGATGAAAACCATTAAAACTCTTTATAGTCAATTAATGTCTTAATTAAACTTTATTTTAATTTGTAGAGGACAAATTATGAGGACCGATGTGGGTAACATCGGCCCTGAAGGAATGCATATTACAACTGCTCCCATGCACATCATGTTTTAAGCCGAATCATGAAAGATCCCGTAAAAACTAAAATGTCTTTATACTGTCTTACTGTTGATATTTCTAGAGCTTTCGACAATATTGTGCACTCCCAGGCTCTATTTTCCCTTGCGTCTTCAGATGTTAATCCTTCCGTACTAAGTTTATTGTCTTCTTGGTATTCAAAGTCTAAAATTCAAGTTACCTGGAATGGCCGAATATCTGACCCGGTAAAAATTATTAAGGGAGTTCGGCAAGGTGCCGTATTGTCTCCTAGTATATTTAAATGCGTACTTGCATCGTGCCTGCGTCCCCTTAGAAGTTCTGTTTTTTACGGTAATATTGGTTTGTCTTCTATTGCATGTGCCGATGGCATTCTTCTTGTTGCCCGGACTCGCCGTGGATTGCTTTCTAATTTTAGTATATTAACCAATGAACTATTTAAGATTGGACTGTCAGTTAATGCGTCTAAATGCGAGTTTATTTGTTTTAATAGCCCTTATGCGGTCGCTCCATTTGTTGCTGGGACTGCAGTTCTGCCATGTTCTTCTTTAGTTCGTTGGCTTGGTCTGTGTTTCGGCCCAACACTTTCCACTACCTGTTCATCCCTAGTGAATCATGCCGTGAAAAACCTACGGCTTCGCTTACGGAAAAATATCCCCAAACAAAAGCTGTTACAACCGCAACGGTTTGTGCATGATTTATAACGCTTATTACGCTCCTGTTCTTTTGTTTTTATCAGGCATGGCTCATCTGTTTCGTAAGAAAGATCGACGTACTCTACGTACGGCTTATTTCAGATATTGCAAATTCCTCCTCCGGCTTCCTAGATGGCACCGAAACAAAAAAAAACTAGACCTACGTTGCCTGGGCAACGTGAAGTGTTGCGGCAACCTTTGTCCGGCTTTGCCGATTAAAGTGTTGCGAGAGCAACACTTTGGTTTTGTTTCTTCGCTATCGGTTAAATGCTGAAGTTGTCAAAACTATCAAAGCTTTCAAAACGGCATATTCAAAGAAGAACACAATCAGTAATCACATGATCAAATTCTTCAGCGTTGAAAAAACAACAGCAAAAGAATATCGGAAAAAGGGACTAAATTGAGTTTGCAGCCAGTTGAACATTATCTTTTTCAATCGTAGACATCGTAACGGATGAAAACTAGGAACAATATCTTGTATAATCTAGTTGGTATTAATTATAAAACTATCCGGAGCTTTTCAGGATCAAAATACCATAGATGACATTCTATCAATTATTACGAAACTACCTCATTGTTTTGTATTATCGTTTTTACCCGTTGCGTAACATCTTAATTCTAGGTTACAGTGATTGATAGACAATCGATATGAACTTTCTTACCGACAGATTTACAGGGATCGAATACAATGTGCACCAATTTTGACAAATTTCTAGCCTAAAGTGAACCGATTTTTACTTACAAGTCCCTCTCCCGAGATAGACATCAGGTTCAACCGGAAACAAATAATGGGTACACCAACAAGCAAAAGTTGCAAACTCCTCATCTCTGAAAATGATTGTAACCTAACAGCCGATTATTACTTACTAGACCCCTAAATGTCACTTTGCAGCCGGTTGAACTTTATCCTTTTCAATCGTAGACATCGTGACGGATGGAAACTTGGAACATTATCTTATGTAATCTAGTTGGTATTATAAAGCTATCTGTAACTTTTCAGGATCAAAATACCATCAGGGACCCATAAATTTCCTGTAATGACTCGCCATCCAGGATCGCTTATTATTGGATGGCGAGTCATTACAGGAAATTTATGGGTCCCTGATTCCATAGATGTGTACCAATTTGCACAAATTTGTAGCCCCTCGTGAGCCTCCTCTAGCAACCGATTCTTACTTACAAGTCCCTCTCCCGGGATATACATCCAAGTTCACCGGAAACAAATAATGGGTACATTTTTTGCTCCTTCCTTCAGATTGACCTGGAAGAACAATTGGGGTCGCGAGCTAAATGAAATTGAAAAATCCCTAGGTTTGTGATAGTGTATATCCATGCCCCTATAGAATCTTCAAAAATTTTGAAACTAAAACTATACTGGGTATTTTTTTCTTTTTTTACAAAGACATTAACGAGAAAATAATTGTGCTCCGTTGAAAGGAACAACGTTACATTATGTGTTTTAGATGCAAGTCGAATCAGTCAGCTAAGCTACAAAGGAAAATAGAGGAAAAGCAATGACTAAAGAGATGGCAGCTGCACGTGCAGTAGTCAGAAAAAAATGACAAAAATTAGAATAATTTGTCTCCTTCTCTGTAAATGAAACGATTTACCTATACTTTTTTCATTAAAAAAAAAAACAAAAAAAAACATATATATGAGATACAATGCACATTGGAAAAGAAGAGGAGATGGGAAAGGGAGAAACAAAAGACCAAGAGAGATATAGAGCACTTTCAATAAAAATTACTCTATTGGATATCGTCAAAACTCTGCTCTTACTCAGGAGAATATAATTCCAGATTTTAAAAGAAAATCTTCATATCAAGAAAGTAAAAAATGAAGAGAGAGAGAGAGAGAAAGAGGGGAAAGAGAAAGAGAAAGAGAGAGAGAGAGAGAGAGAGAGAGAGAGAGAGAGAGAGAGAGAGAGAGAGAGAGAGAGAGAGAGAGAGAGAGAGCGAGAGAGCGAGAGAGAGAGAGAGAGAGAGAGAGAGAGAGAGAGGAGAGGAGAGAGAGAGAGATAGAGAGAGAGAGAGAGAGAGAGAGAGAGAGAGAGAGAGAGAGAGAGAGAGAGAGAGAGATCTTTCCCCCTTTTTCCTCCATCATGGGACAGAAAAGGGAGTAAGGGAGAGAGGTGCAGGAGGTTAAGAGAGAGGAAGAACAGAAGGATAGGAGTAAGAAAGGTTAGGCGGGAGAGGGGCAAGAAGGGTACATCTAGATTATAACAGAAGGGATTATAGAAAACCTTTTCGGTGGATATTACTTTCTTCGATTTTTTTTTACAACCTTTGTTCTATATCGGATCAGATTACTCATTTATGGCATTAATAGGCAAGAAAAAAGAGCAGCATCATGGTAATTGTAAAATTTTGGTCGTTCAAAGTGGGCATTAAATATTAAATTTTTTACTATCTCAGTAATTTTTTTTTTATTTCTCACAAATATTTGGTAGTGTAATCACAACTTTTATAGAAAGAATAAAGTTATTCGGAAATCAATGCTTACTTTCAAAGAAATTCGTTTTTTCACTAAAATCTGCTGTGAGCTCAACTTTTGCTCGGCAGGTGAAAATACCCGCGTCTTCTCTGGACACGTTGCGAATGAGGAGTCCATTCCCTTGGGGGAGATACTGGTTTTGATATGTTTCTGCAAAAGAGAATAATTTCATAAATCTATATCGATCGAACAGATATCTAGCCGAAAGCAGTTAACTCAATGATAATTTTTTTTTCTTGCTTGACTTTATCCCTATTGTTCAATAAAGCTTATACACTGTAAAATATATATTATGTAACATATATAATATTACATGTATACATATTTTGTAATATATATATATATATATATATATATATATATATATATATATATATATATATATATATATATTATATATATATATATTATATAATAAAACATATTACACACAAATGGAAGTAGATGAGACGAATGGAGTCTCACACCAAATATCGGCCTGAAGGAAAACCTCTTTGAGGAAAATTTTTTAAACTGTGGCCTAAAAATTTTGGTTTCAAAATGTTTTAAATCCTGTCCCAAAAAAAATCGTCCGATACCTCAGATAAAAGTAGAAGATGTATGCTTTCAATTTTTTATCGAACAACTTAGATATAAGATTTTAATTTCACTTTTAAGATTTCAATTTAAAAAACACCTAGTTGGTGGGGCGCTTCGCGCCACCCCCCCCCCAAGCTTCCCCGCGCGCGTAAGTCGTTACGCGCCATTGTAGTTGTGTCCCTGTGTCCCACCTGTGAATATAGATAGATTTATATATGTGTTTCAAACCACGTAAAAATTGCGAATATACAACATTCTTGGCTTTCCCATTGTCTGTCCATATACAAAGCCGTATGTACTAATAATGACGTCATATGCAAACGCTCTTATTTACAAACAAACAAACATGCATACACACAACTCGTTTTTATATAGATAGATAGATACAATACAAATTAACTACGTAAAACTTGTGAATATACAACAGTCTTCGCTGTCCCATTGTCTGTGCGTATAAATAGATTGTCAGGTTTACCCGACCCTCAAAGATGCAACATACAATTGTACATTGGTAAAGCAATCTGTATTAAGATCTATACCGCATTTTTCTAGTGATTGCCCTTGAGCTTTGTTGATGGTGGTTGCAAATGCTAATCGAATTGGGAATTGCAATCTTTTAAATTGAAAAAAGCAGATCCGTTGGAATCATGGGAATGCGAGGAATAAGAACAGCCCTCACCCTCATAAGGCCCTGTCAAGATTGTGGCCTCTATTTGGTTTTCCATTGTTTTTTTTTTACGGCAAGTCGCGTGCCATTGCAAAGCTTTGGTGGGTTGATATTTCTTAAAAGTATTATTGGTACGCCTATTTTTAGTTGTAGCACGTGTGGTGGAAACCCTGAAGGATCTATGGAATTTAAAAATTCAGATGGATAATTAACCGCTTCATTTGGTTCCAAAATACAAATTAACTGCGTAAAACTTGCGAATATACAACATTCTTCGCTGTCCAATTGTCGCTGCATATAAATAGATTGTCAGGTTTACCGACCCTCGAACATGCAACGTACAATTGTCCATGGGAAAAACAATCAGTATTAAGATCTATACCACATTTTTCTAATGATTGACCTTGAGCTTTGTTAATGGTGATTGCAAATGCTAATCGAATTGGGAATTGCAATCTTTTAAATTGAAAAGGCAGATCCGTTGGAATCATGGGAATGCGAGGAATAAGAACAGCCTCACCCTCAAAAGGCCCTGTCAAGATTGTGGCCTCTATTAGGTTTTCCATTGTTTTTTTTACGGCAAGTCGAGTGCCATACGCCTATTTTTAGTTGTAGCACGTGTGGTGGAAACCCTGAAAGATCTATGGAATTTAAAAATTCAGATGGATAATTAACCGCTTCATTTGGTTCCAAAACTTTGTCGACTGACTTGTAAAGGACTGCCTGGTCTCGAATCTTGGTCAAAACAATATTGTTGATTTCGTGGACGTCTATATTTTTGGGTGCGAGAATCGCTCTTTCACTTAGCCATTTATTATTTTTATAATTTTTTAGAATATTCGGAAATACTTTTTCAATCAATTCATTTTAGGACGTCACTAAATTACAGAAATCAGCAGGTAGTTGTAGACGTCCTGAAATTGAGTCTACTGGGAGCTTTCCGTTTCCCATTGCCAGCAATTGATCTGAAAATGTTTGACCAGAGTCATCGTTTTGCAATCGGACACGCATATTTGTAGTTAATTTTAATGTTTTTACGTGTGCCCATAAATTAGAATTTTTCAGGCAAGCATTCATTTCGTCTGCAGGAGTTGATCTAGGTATTATAGGTAATGTTTGCCTGAGATCTCCCGCAAGCAATATTAATGTGCTGCCAAAGGGTTTCGACTTCCCTCGCAAATCTTTCAAGCATTGATCCAGAGCCTCGAGCGATTTTTTGTGTGCCATTGTGCACTCATCCCAAATAATAAGTTTGCATTGCTGCAATACTTTACCCATCCCAGATGATTTGGAAATATTGCACGTGGGAGTTTCTGTAGAATGCAAGTTCAGAGGCAATTTCAAAGCGGAATGAGCAGTTCTTCCACCAGGCAGCAATGTTGCGGCTATTCCGGACGACGCAATTGCCAAGGCTATATCATTTTTTGATCGAATTGATGCCAGAATCAGTTTTATCACAAACGTTTTACCAGTACCTCCTGGCGCATCCAAAAAGAAAATTTCTCCAACGTTGTTATCGACACAATGCATTATCGTATCATAAATGTCTTTTTGTTCCGACGTTAACTTGGAAATGTTATTTTGTACATACGACAATAGATCACTCGTACTGTAACTTTGTTCACGATCCAATTCTACACATGTCGAAACAGCAGCGATACGGTTAGGTGAAGGCATTCCCAAATCCTGAAGAGGTTTGTTTGCCATACGTATGCACAAATCTTCTATAACAACTAAAGTGTAGTTATAAATTTCTGATGTAAAATCAAAAGTCATATCTGACGTCTCTAACTGTTTTCGATGGAGTATATCTTCGGACATTTTTGACTTATATTTTTCCCATAACTCTGTAGGAGCTGATGGAGAGCAAGTTGTTAAAATGATGCCAAACAATGCACGAATTTGACTTGGGGTTGACGTTTCGCACGCGTCATTGATGCAGTTATCCCAGTGTTGGTCATTCTCCAATAAATTCAGAGCTTGGCATGCACTACGGTAAGTGTCATGTATAGTACCATTTACAGTCCTCAAATACTCAAAGGATGTCGGACCGGGTACATTCACCAAAAGCAGGCATAGAAAGAAGCATTCATGTTGATTGGGGTGAACGGTGTAGTCTTCCTATCGTGGTATCTTTGAAGATGGTAGGTTGGCCGTCGACTGACTTACCCTGTTTTCGACGTTCAAATACTTTATTTTTAGTATTCCACGTGTAATACGAAGGCACTTCAGTATACAGCAGTTTTTTTTGCAAAAGAATCATTTTTGCAAAGCGAAAAAAAAGCTGTTAATGTTGTATCCGGTGGATTCAGGACTCTTTGTTGCACGTTGGTTTCCGTGAAAAAAACACGTTGACCATTCTGTAAATGTACCGCTAAGTGAACAACAGCTGGACTACGTTCATGTATCGGAAATGAAAGAATTCGCCAAACAGCTTCATTACTGCTTATGTATCTTCCAGCCTGATATTGTACGATTTCATTGAAATCTTTGATTTCGGGCTGCAAGCCAAAAACTGCCATGTCACTGCCTTTGTTGACGTATTTACATATGTATTTGATTGCCTTTACGGAGTTACAGTATTCAACGTTTATGTGTGCATTAAATGTTTTTGATAATAATGGGGAATATGGAACAACCCACTGGTTATCTACTTCGATGGTGGTACCGTTACGCTTCTTTATTATTGCTGTTTTACCGCCATCTTTAGTAGATCTTCTTCTATATTGTGGGTAACCATCATTGCCAGTAATTGTGTTTGATACTAAAAGTCGAGGATATTGCTTCGTGCACCTTCCTTTGGCCATGCATGGTGAATTTTCGTTCAGTGCACTGCAAGGTCCATGTATCATATTTTTTACAATAATATCATGTAACCCCTTATCGACATTTTTATCAGGTATTTCAGCGGAAATCACATCATCAATTTCGTTCGAAGTAATTTTTTTATGTAGCCAGATTAGTATATGTGCGTGTGGCAAACCTCGTTTTTGCCATTCCACTGAGTACATCCAGCATCGCACTGACCCAAACACTTCAAGTTTTACTATGTAGTTTATCAGTGATTTCAACTTTTGCCGGAAGACACGGGCCGTAATGTCATGCCTATGAACCGCCGATTGTCCTTGAAGTAAAAGCTGCAGTATCTCGTCCCAAGATTGATTACATGTAAATGTAATAAATAAATCTGGACGACCATAGAGACGAACATACGCAATAGCATCTTGAGCATATTCATGCATATGACGGGGACTGCCATCATATGACAAAGGTAAAATTGTAAATCTTCCAACGTTTGTGGTATTACCGTCATTTATAACTGCATCTCGCAAATGAATGTATTGTTCAGAGCGGAGCTTGGTCTGATTCAGGCGGATATATAGCAAACGTTCTGATTCAATTTTAGCATACATATCAACGACGAATTGGTGAAACAATTCACGGCATTTTAAAATATAATTTTCTTCATCCTGCCGAATCATTAGTCTATAGGAATAATAATGCATTGCACTGCATTTCTTATTCATTTCTTTGTTAGTGGCTGGATTCATCAATTTAATATTAAAGTGATAGCCGTTGGCTCCATCCCAAAAAATGATAGGATATTGTAGGGCATCGTAGCATCAATGAGTTTCAGCAATTCTTAACAACTGAGCGTTTCGCTTATGAAGAATAATATCTCGAGGTAAAAACTGATCACCGACCATAACGATTGCCACTTCGTTGATAGTTGGAGCATTGTATCTACGCACATGTTAGCCAGAAGGCGTTTTGTCAGCGGAAATAACAATTTTATGCGTATCAGTAGGCATCAAATCGATGGCTGTTTTGAACAGACGCACTAAATTATTATTTTCGTGGAAAAGATGTTGCAAATGGGAAACAATAGTCCTTTCAACGTTGGGAGAAATTTCACAACGTGCATTCAATTCAGAATTTCTATCACTGATGAAGTACAATTGTAAAAATTTATGGTTCTCGCCTGAGAATGGTAGAAGGGACCCTGCTCTATGATAAATTTGCCCTTTTACTTTGAAAGTAGACATAAATTGATCTGGATTTTCGATTTGGGCTTCAAACGACGTCATTTGGAAACATGAGTTTTATTTTCTGATTTCTGACAAAAAAAACGCTTAGATTCTGACGTAGTTCCAGTAAGTAAAGTCTTCAATGGCTCTGGTGGTGCAGCCAATAGAGGAAGTTTAACTTTTCCATTGAATTTCAAGGCCTTGCAATAGGGACAAATTTTAGACATTGTCCCAATTTGAACACATCTACTCAAGCTATAATCATCGACTGGGTTGTACCTGAATGCCCGGCGATAACTTTCAGGTTGCTCTGATTCCTCGGCACGCTTTCTTTTCTTACTTTTTCTATCAGCAGCAAGCCTGATTTCTTGCTGTTCTTGTGATTCCTCAGCATGCTTTCTTTTCTTACTTTCTCTATCAGCAGCAAGCCTGATTTCTTGCTGTTCTTGTAATTCCTCGGCAAGCCTTCTTTTTTCACTTTCTCTTTTAGCAGCAAGTCTGCTTCCGCGTTGCTCTGGTAGTTCCTCGGCACGCTTTCTGTTCTTTCTTTCTCTATCAGCCTCAAGCCTGTTTCCTTGCTGTTCTTTTGATTCCTCGGCACGCTTTCTGTTCTTTCTTTCTCTATCAGCCTCAAGCCTGTTTCCTTGCTGTTCTTTTGATTCCTCGGCACGCCTTCTTTTTTCACTTTCTCTTTTAGCAGCAAGTCTGCTTTCGCGTTGCTCTGGTAGTTCCTCGGCACGCTTTCTTTTCTGACTTTCTCTATCAGCAGCAAGTTTTTTGGCATAGACTCTTTGAGCATCTTCATCGGCTTTTGCCATTGTAAGTTCATCAGTCATTGTAAACTTAAACATTAATAGATTTCTACGT
Organism: Artemia franciscana; assembly: GCF_032884065.1. Taxonomy (NCBI): domain Eukaryota; kingdom Metazoa; phylum Arthropoda; class Branchiopoda; order Anostraca; family Artemiidae; genus Artemia; species Artemia franciscana. The sequence goes on from NC_088867.1 coordinate 48,948,881, forward strand.
GAACATATGTCTTAAATATCTTGAATGACGTCACCGTCAAAGCAAAAATGACGACAACTAATTTCATGACGTCAGTCAACACAGAAACATGGCGTCACCTGATCCACAGACAGACACACAACTTATTTATATATATATATATATCTATCTATCTATATATATAAAAATAAGTTGTCTGTCTGTGGATGTGTGGATGGATGTGTGGATGGATGTGTCAGGTGACGTCACCTGAAAAAACTGGATTAGGTGACGTCAAAACTGAAAAAACTAAAAAAAGGCAAAAACTACAAAAAAAACTAAAAACTAATAAAAAAAATAAAAAAGCTAAAAAACTAAAAAAACTATAAAGGTAAAAACCAATAAAAAACTAAAAAAAAAACTGAAAAAACTAAAAAAAGGCAAAAACTACAAAAAAAAACTAAAAACTAATAAAAAAAGTAAAAAAGCTAAAAAACTAAAAAAACTAAAAAAACTAAAAAAAGGTAAAAAACTAAAAAAAATAAAAAATAAAAAAAAACTAAAAAAAAGGAAAAAACTGAAAAATAAGCTAAAATAAAGGTAAAAACCAATAAAAAACTAAAAAAAAAAAGGAAAAAACTAATAAATGACGACACTCAAAGAGAAAGCGACCAGGACAAAAAACTAAAAAAAAAGGCAAAAACTACAAAAAAACTAAAAACTAATAAAAAAAATAAAAAAGCTAAAAAACTAAAAAAACTAAAAAAAGGTAAAAAACTAAAAAAACTAAAAACTAAAAAAAAACTAAAAAAGGTAAAAACTAAAAGAACTAAAAAAGAAAAAAATAAATGACGACACTCAAAGAGAAAGCGACCAGGACAAAAGGAATGTTCGATTAGCAATCAACAAAGCACCGGGACACAGGGAGTATAAATGACGACCAGGACACAAGTAAAAAAAAAAATTAACAAAACTAAAAAGAAGGTAAAAACTACAAAAAAACTAAAAAGAAAAAAAAACTAAAAACTAATAAAAAAACTAAAAAATCTAAAAATCTAAATAAACTAAAAAAGAAAAAAAAAGGAAAAAAATAAAGGAGAAAAACAAAACTAAAAAACGAATGTATATACAGACCGGTACACCGGGATACAAATGACGACCGGGACACAGGGAATATAAATAACGACCGGGACACAGGGACACAACTACAACGGGGACACCGGGGGAAACAGGGGGATATAAATGACGACCGGGACAAAAAAAACTAAAAAGAAATAAAAACTAAAAACTAATAAAAAAAACTAAAAAATCTAAAAATCTAAATAAGCTAAAAAAGAAAAAAAAAGGAAAAAAATAAAGGAGAAAAACAAAACTAAAAAACGAATGTATATACAGACCGGGACACCGGGATACAAATGATGACCGGGACCCGGGACACAGGGAATATAAATGACGACCGGGACACAGGGACACAACTACAACGGGGACACCGGGGGAAACAGGGGGATAACCTGACAATCTATTTATATGCAAAGACAATGGGACAGCAAAGAATGTTGTATATTCGCAAGTTTTACGTAGTTAAAACCATATATATATATATATATCTATATTCACAGGTGGGACATAGGGACACAACTACAATGGCGCGTAACTATTATGGCGCGTAACGACTTACGCGCGCGGGGGGGCTTGGGGGGGGCGCGAAGCGCCCCCACCAACTAGGTGTTGGGGTGGCGCGAAGCGCCACCCCAACAGCTAGTATATATATATATATATATATATATATATATATATATATATATATATATATATATATATATATATATATATATATATATATATATATCAGTCTTCATTCAGAGTTCGTTCAGTAAACACCTCTTTTTGGATATTAACCTTTCAATTGAGTAAGGCTTCAACCTGTGTGATTTCCCTAGAGACATTATTTATCCGATTGTTTAGATTTATTTGCCATTGACATTTTTACTACGTGAATTTGAAATCGATACTTAAATATCATATACCTTGGGACTTTGAACTTGATAAGTACCTACAGTGAATTTCTGACCTACAATAACTATCAAGATTTTGACGTCAGAACCGGTTTAACGGACTACGCTTTTGGATTGTCTATGGGACTCGTAAGATGGGTGAGAAACTGATATTAAATGCAGTATTGAACTTCATTAGCAGAGCGCTTAACGATGGCATTAAAATGGAATCAAATCAGCGGTAGGCTACTACGACCAGGAGACAATTATACTAGCTAAACGAATTCTCCATACAGAACTTAATGAGCCTAATAGAGTAGTAATCCATGCCAAAGATGAGGACAATATTCTCGAAATGTCGAAAACCTTAGTAAACGCCGCGAAGCAAAAAGTGAACATTCCTAAATTTGTGATATTCAGCCCCTGTGAAGTTCCCGCAATAGGCGATGCCGTTAGCGCCACAGCTATTTCTAAAATAAACGAAATGTCTAGGAAGTTGGACGGTGCTCTAGCAACGCTAACCCACCCTCAAATGAGCCTGCCTAAGCCCTCTCAGCAATCCTTAAATTGTGCACCCCCCTCAAAGCTGTCATACGCTGTTATGGTGAAAAACCCACCAACTGACCTTAAAGGCCCAAACGAACGCAAGGTTTTCTTGGACTCCATGTACCTGAACTCTGTGGAAGACATTACGGAATTAAAGTGCACCAAAAACGAGTGGAAACTTGTCGTTCGAACTAAGACAGCAGCCACGAAAATAGTTGAAACTATGAAAACATCAAGCCCAAGTCTAAATGCCTCATTAAAAGAATCTGCTTATATCGGCGTGGTCAAGCGCCTGCCGGAGGATATCAATCACTCGAACCTCGAAGAATTAATACCAAAATATACGAAGGTAAACCAGTGTGGAAAGTCGAGAACATATAAAGTATATTTTCAGACGCGGAGTGATCTTGAAGTTTTCCTTGAAAACTCGGTTAGAAGTGGCTACAAACGATTACAAGCCCAAGAATTTGTCTTCCTTCCGCGCCGTTGTTTCCATCAACATTTACAGTTACAGTTGGAAGCTAGGCCATCTAGCTTCCAACTGTAAAAATCCATCAACATGTTCAAAATGTGGTTCGCATGAGCACATTTCCACGCGCGAAGCTCCCTGCTCAAAACTCCCTTTTTGTAGAGTGTAAAGTGCCGGGTCATACCTGCTACAGTATTAGTTGTCCCGAAAACAGGCAACTACAGAAATCATGAGCAAGTGCTATAGCTTCATTTCATGGAACATCAATGGCTCGTTCATTGAGAAGCTCCCGATCCTTAGTGATTTAAGTGTCGAACATGATGTAGTGTGCATTCAAGAGCACTTTATTACCGTGCAAAGTGAAAACCTGCTAGAACTGAATCATACCACCAAGGCCTACAAAGTCCCAGCTAAACAGAGCGGCAGCCGAGGAAGACCTTCAGGAGGCCTAGCTACGTTTGTTCGGTCATGTGTTCTGTCCAGTCTATTCGAAAAGTCTGACAATCTTCTCGCAGTACGAATTGAAAGTTGTGTATTTATTAACGTGTATTTGGCAACAGATTATAAAGATGAGCATTCAGAACGTCTTTTTGCCCTTTCTTGTGAGAAACTAAATTCATGTATATCTAAAATTAAGCGCCAGGGTTTTTCTTGTGTAGTAATTGGAGATTTCAACTGCAACTTTTCTGAGATTTCTTCTCTACAATCATCTCGTACCTCTTTGATTAAGAATCTTTTTGGTGATTACCTTGCTGTGGTAGGAAAAGATAGGGATTTTACATATATTCACAGCTCCTCTAGTGTGTCAAATCTAGACCATGTTGCCATTTCTCATAATTTAACTGTTCAAAATGTTAGTGTAGTAACGGACAATCAAATTTCTGATCACCTTCCTGTCTCGTCTTCTGTACATATTGTCTCTTCAAATGGTCACCAAACCCGCCAGGAAACTCAACAGCCTAAATTTCGTCTTGATTGGCTTAAGGCTCATAAGCAACTATTTGCTCTGGCGACAGAAGAAATTTTTAATAAAATCCGTATTCCCTTTAATCTCCTCCAAAAACCAAAAGATCTCTCTAAAGAAGAAGTCCGAATTTGTCTCAATATTTATTGTATTGAAATTTGTCATGCTCTCCTTCATGCTGAGAGGTTGGCAGTACCTAAAGTAAAAGTTCGTAAAGGGATGGTGTAAAAATGGCCCGAGAATCATTCGCTGGTAGCCACTTGTCATAGAGCAAAATTCTGGTTTTCGGTATGGAAAGATTGTGGGTGCCCAAGATCTGGTACCATTAATAGCATCAGACTGACTACAAAGCGTATATTCTCGAAGGCGCTCTCCCTCCACCGCAAATCTCTCGTTGATAGCTATTCCGCCCGTGCAAAACAGGATCGAAATTTTCTTTTCAAGTCTGTATCTTTGGCAAAGCCTACCCCTCTGTTGTTGCCGTCTGAAATCCCCGGACGGACGGCCCTGGACGGTTAACCAAAAAGCACAAATTTTGGTACCAGTATCAAAACGGAAATCAGTAAAGTAACAAAAAAGGTAAGTATTTTTTTTTTGCTATCAGCTTTGGTAACCATGTCCAGTTAATAAACGACCACTTTTCATTAATAGACATGTACAAAAAAATTCGAAAACTTATGGATTTAGCTGGATGAGTTATGCTAGACTAAGCTTAAACAAAAGGTATCAAAGAAACAAGAGCTAAGAGCTCATATGGCACTTGTGATAAGGCAAGAAGAGCTAAGAGCCAAGAGATCATATGATATGAGCTCCAACAAAATTCTGTGAATCAATAGATTGATTTAAAAGGAAAATAAAAGGCTTAATGCCAGTCAGGATTTAAAATAAGAGCTCTGAGTCAGGACGTCCTTCTAAATATCAAAATTCATCAAGATCCGATCACCCACTTGTAAGTTATAAATACCTAATTTTTTCTAATTTTTCCTCTCCCTTTTGCCCCCCAGTTGGTCGATTCTGGGAAAACGACTTTATCAAGTCAATTTGTGAAGACCCCTGACATGCCTACCGATTTTCATCGTCCTAGCACGTCCAGAAACACCTGACTCGCCAAATCACTGAACCCCTGCCCCCAAGTCCTCCAAAGAGAGCGAATCCAGTATGGTTTGGTCAATCACATATCAAGGACATTTGCTATTTCTATCCACCAAGCTTCATCCCGATTCCTCCACTCCAAGTGTTTTCCAAGATTTCCCTCACCAACTCCCCCCAATGTCAAAGATCTGGTCGGGATTTGAAATAAGAGCTCTAAGAAATGAATTCCTTCTAAATATCAAATTTCATTAATATCCGATCACCTATTTGTAAGATAAAAATACCCCAATTTTCAGGTTTTCCAAGAATTCCAGTTTCCCCTTCCAACTCCCCCAAATGTCACAGGATCTGGTCGGAATTCAAAATTAGAGCTTTAAAGCACAAGATCCTTTTAAATATTAAATTTCATTAAGATCTGGTCACCCTTTCATAAGTTACAAATACCTCAATTTTCAAAATTACCCCCCTCCTCAACTCCACCAGAGAGCAGATCCGGTCTGGTTATGTCGGTCATGTATCTTAGACAGGTTTTTATTTTTCCCACCAAGTTTCATTCTGATCCCTCCAGTCTAAGTATTTTCGAAGTTTTAGGTTTCCCCCTCCCAACTCCCCCCATATGTAACCAGATCCAGTCAGGATTTAAAGTAATAGCTCTGAGACACGATATCCTTCTAAATATCAAATTTCATTACGATCCGATCACCTGTTTGTAAGTTAAAAATACCTCAATTTTTCTGATTTTTTAGAATCACCCCCCCCCCCCAAACTATCACAAAGAGAGCAGATCTGTTCCGGTTATTTCAGTCATGTATCTAGAACTTGTGCTTCTTTTCCAAACCAAGTTTCATCCCAAGCCCTCCACTCTAAGAGTTTTCCAAGTTTTAGGTTTTCCCCTCCCCAATGTCACCAGATCTGGTAGGGATTTAAAGGAAGAACTCTGAGAAGCGATATCCTTCTAAATATCAAATTTCATTGAGATCCGATTACCCGTTCGTAAGTTATAAATACCGCATTAATTCTAATTTTTCAGAATTACCCCCCCCCCTTAACTACCCCAAAGAGAGCAGACCCGTTCCGATTATGTCAATCATGTATCTAGGACTTGTGCTTATTTTCCCTACTAAGTTTCATCCCAATCCCTCCACTCTACGTGTTTTCCAAGATTTTAGGTTTCCCCCTCCCTGAATGTCACCAGATCCAGTAGGGATTTAAAATGACAGCTCTGAGACACAATATTCTTCCAAACATCAAATTTCATTAAGATCTGATCAACTGTTCGTAAGTTTAAAATACTTCAATTTTTTTTTAATTAACAGACCCCTCACTCCTCCCCCCCCCCCCCAGATGGTCAACTCAGGAAAAAGACTGTTTCTAAGTTAATCTGGTTCAGTCCCTTATACACCTGCCAAATTTCGTTGTCCTAGCTTACCTGGAAGTGCCTAAAGTAGCAAAACCAGGACCAACAGACCAACAGAATTTGCAATTGCTATATGTCACTTGGTTAATACCAAGTGCCATAAATAAAAATTTTATTAAAAAAAATAAAAAACAAAAAATTTCATTAAAAAAAGAAAAAAATATAAAGCTTGTTAACGACTTAATTTAACTATGGAACCGTTTAGAGAAGACAATCTCCATTAATTTCCTGTTGGATATGTTCGGTGCACAAAATGCAAGGATGCAAAGTCAATCAAGCAGTTATCTATCTGGGTAAGGAACTTTTTGCAAAAGGTCAAGCATATGTCTTATTGAACAGATTTTGATCCTTAGAAGGATTTTGAATTAAAGAACTGCAATAAAAACGATTATAAAGACGTTTTTATTATGTCCTTGTAGGAAGGTATCTTTCTTGTATGCTTGTTGAAGTTTAATTATTCCCTGTCCTTTTAAAAATTGCAATCTATTCAAAACAATGCCATATCAACTTGAGCTTCTAATTTCCTCCATTTATATGTATGGTTTAGAAAATTTATATATAAAGTAAGAATAAATAATTAAAAAATAATAATCCTAAAATAGTTAATTGATATATAAAATAGTAGACAAAATAATTAAACTTAAACAAAGGAAAATGCTTGTCAAAGTTCAATTATTCCCCATCCTTTTAAAAATCGCAATCTATTCAAAACAATGCCATATTTCAACTTGAGCTTCTAATTTCCTCCATTTATATGTATGGTTTAGAAAATTTATATATAAAGTAAGAATAAATAATTAAAAAATAATAATCCTAAAATAGTTAATTGATATATGAAAGAGTAGACAAAATAATTAAACTTAAACAAAGGAAAATTGGGAATTACAGAATAAACCAAAGTACTTTATACTGCACTTACATTAAACTAGCAACAAAGCCAGTTAGAAGATGGGCAAAAAAGAAATATAAATAAAAAAAATGTACCCCACATTCTTCATGACGGCTGGAGTTTCCCTCCTCCCAACAAAAATTTTGGAGTCATCTTGCCCTACCCCAAAAAAAACTCCTCTTAAAAAAAAAAAACTCAGTTTGATTCCTCTGCCTTTAGACAAAATAAGGTAGGGTTTCAAGGACATATATAGGAGGGGGGAGGGGTTGAACCCCCATCCCCCCTAAAATGTTTGTCTGAATAAATAAAAACATAACAAAAATACATCAAAATAATTTCTTATGCTGTTTTTTAGTTTTCTTGTACCCCCACCCCCCAAACAGAAATTTTCATTTTTATAGTCTCAGAGGAACACTATCCCCTTCTCCAGTCGAATTATTTATCCATCTGCACCTGTCAAATTGAGAAGCGCAAAGTTTATTAATTTAAATTTTTGTGAGAAATGATGGCCACTTTACTGCCTATTTTCATCTAATTAAAGCTCCGCATTATACAACATATCACCTCCTCTGTTCATCTTAAAACATTAAAATAAAGGCCAAACTCTTTTATACTTTAGACCATTTCCTCTACCCTACAACGCATAATTGTTGAGGTTCCCTTTATTTTGTGGGCATTTTTTTGTTTGCAAGTTTATCTAAGCAACCTATTATGCCCTCCCCCAAAGAAAATCCTGGATCCACTATTTTCTCTATGAAAATCCAATTTAAAATAACAAATTTCAAGACATTAAAATGTCTAATAACCAGACAAAGAGCCTGAGTCATAGATATCAGCAAAGAAAATCTAAACAGATTTTTCGGAAGTGACTCAGAAAAAGCAAGTCTCTGACTGAGATCGGGTGCTTGAGAGACCGAATTTTGGGCATGTTGCAATCCAATCAAAGATTCTGCCTGAGATTATGTCTGTGACCGACTACTGGATGGTTTACCCTATAATAAAACAATAAGTTTGGAAGTTTGATGCCAATGATTTAACCCCTTTTAGGGACCAAAAAACTGAAGAGAAATTTATTATTTTCAAAGATATATAAAGTGCTTAAAATAAAATGTAAACTAAACAGCCAAATTTGTAAATAACAAAAAAAGCATGAAGCAGTAACCTATACTCTTTATTTTAAAATAAGAAATATAGACTATCCCATATTTACCAAAAAGCCCTCTGTTTTACTTGATCGAGAACAATGAATTTGGATTCAGTACGCAATGCAGGGTATATATTTGCACATTAGTCGGGTGGAGTCTGAGCTCTGTTAATATAGGCTAATCATACACACCAAAGGCCTCCAGCTTTTGTTAGCCTAGTTTTCCATTAAAACAAGTCGACTATACATCTATAGGAGGTACAAAGAGCTTTATACTTACAGTTTTATTTATTTTACTAGTTCTCAGCCAGCCAAAGGGCTGGCTGAAACGGCAGCCCAAATGCTAAGACAAAATGTCGGAAAGTTTGATGATGGTGATGGAGGGAATATGACACCAGAGTTGCAACGTTTTCTGTCTACGAATATGTTCCCTGAGTATCGTAAATGTCACACTTAAGCCCTGTCTTAATTGATGTGTCGGCTTGCCTTTAATTGGTAGATTAAATAAGCCGTGGCTTTTTGACTTAAATATAAAGAATTGTCAATTTATTCATATCAGCAAAATGAATCCTTGTCAATTCTATTTTCTTTGAAGCAATCAAATCCTCTTTGTAAATAACGAGTGAGATTTTTTATTTCCTGTGAACTAAATTTCAGCACCCATGCTAAGAAATCTGTGGCTAGATAAGTATAACCTTTCCAATCAAACAGTTCGTGGTAACGAACTGTAGTAAGGAGCGACCCGGCTCAATAGTAACCAAAACTCTAAAAAACGGAATTTTGATACCAATACCTACATCAAAAGAATCACATTTTAATGCTGATTTTAAATATATAAGTTTCATCAAGTTTAGTTTTACCCATCAAAAGTTACGAGCCTGAGAAAATTTGCGTTATTTTAGAAAATAGGGGGAAACGCCCCCTAAAAGTCATAGAATCTTAACGAAAATCACACCATCAGATTCAGGGTATCAGAGAACCCTACTGTAGAAGTTTCAAGCTCTACAAAATGTGGAATTTTGTATTTTTTGCCAGAAGGCAGATCACGGATGCGTGTTTATTTGTTTTTTTGTTTTTTTTTTTCTTTTTTCCAGGGGTGATCGTATCGACCCAGTTGTCCTAGAATGTTGCAAGAGGGCTCATTCTAACGGAAATGAAAAGTTATAGTGCCCTTTTTAAGTGACCAAAAAAATAGGAGGGCACCTAGGCCCCCTCCCACACTAATTATTTTACCAAAGTCAACGGATCAAAATTCTTATTCAACGTAGTCGAAAAACCTTATAACTATGTCTTTAGGGACGACTTAGTCCCCCACAGTCCCCATGGGAGGGGCAACAAGTTACAAACTTTGACCAATGCTTACATATAGCAATGGTTATTGGGAAGTGTACAGGCGTTTTCAGGAGGATTTTTTTGGTTGGGGGAGGGGTTGAGAAGAGGGGGATATGCTGGGGGAACTTTTCATCGATAATTTGTCATGGGGGATGAAAATCTCCATGAAGTGAGCGCAGGATTTACTAGCATTATTTAAAAAAACAATGAAAAAATAAATATGAAAAATTACTTTCAGCTGGAAGTAAGGAACAGCATTAAAACTTAAAACAAACAGAAATTATTACCCATTTGAGGGGCTCACCTCCTCCTAATACCTCGCTCTTTACGTTAAAGTATTTTTAGTAATTTCAACTATTTATTCTACGGCTTTTGTGATTCTGGGGTCATTCTTAATGAATTGGGACAAAATTTAAGCTTTAGTGTAAAGAGCGAGGATCTGACAAGGGGGTGAACCCCCTCATATATGTAATAAAAATATGAGAATACAAAAGTTCTTTACGTAAGCTAATTTATAAGTTACGTAAATCTCTTACTAATAAAAATATTCGTAAAAAATTAAAAGTTCTAGTTGCCTTTTTAATTAACCAAAAATCGGAGGGCAACTAGGCTTCCTCCCTCGCTCTTTTTTTCTCAAAATCATTCGATCAAAATTATGAGAAAGCCATTTAGCCAAAAAAAAAAATGCAAATTTCGTTTTAATTATTCCTCTGCGGAGAGCCAAAATCAAAACATGCATTGATTCAAAAACGTTCAGAAATTAAATAAAAAAAAACAAGTTTTTTTAACTGAAAGTAAGGAGCGACATTAAAACTTAAAACGAACAAAAATTACTTCGTATATGAAAGAGGCTGCTTCCTCATCAACGCCCCGCTCTTTACGCTAAAGTTTTTTACTGTTTTAAAAAGAAGAATTGATAGACAGAGTCAAACTTTAGCGTAAAGAGCGGGGCGTTGATGAGGAAGCAGCCTCTTTCATATACGAAGTAATTTCAGTTCGTATTAAGTTTTAATGTCGCTCCTTACTTTCAGTTAAAAAAACTTGTTTTTTTTTTATTTAATCGATCTCCTAAAGCCATAAGATTTCCGTGTGATAGACTTGTTGGTTTTAAGCTCGAAGCTATAATTTCTATATCCTCTCTATATTAAAAAAAGTATTCAACAGTTTTCAAAGACGTCCCACCAAACTTATATCCAGGAGGTGGAATCTTTTTTACCCTTGAAGACTAGCTAACCTAGTTCTCCAAACATTTGTATAAAGAATAAATAGATACGATGCCTTGCAGCCAATAATAACCGATGAGCTCAGCTATGCGAGAAACGGACAATCAAGATAAACTAATAATTTCCCCGATGCAGAATTTTGTTCAAAGGAGTTTTAACACGGGAATTAATAAAGATGACATTATCCGTTATGGTTTGGCCTCTTTTGATAGCACTGAAATTTTCAAAGTTAAGCATAATCTTTGAAGTAAGAATTTAGCAAATGACTGGGTCTTTAAGTGGTTTGGAACTAATGCAAAACTGAATAATCTGAAAACATTTTTGACCCTATCAGCAAATGTCATGCTAATACTACCTATGTCCCCAATTTCGTAGTTTACCGCCCAGCCGATGTACCCTATATTCCAGAAGTGATTTACTTTCACCCCCCATCTAAAGGTAATACGTGTGAGCAACTTCTTTATGTCGTTTCGACTCAGTTGGCTGGTTACATTGAATACTTTCCTAAGCTTTCATCAGGTACGATAGCGAATTCTATAATCTCTGATGACGTTACTGTTGCAATAAATAAGTTACATGCTGAAGTGAAAAATCCAGCAAGGTCTAAATAATTACTTGATAGCCTTTCTGGTCATGATTCAATGACTAGTGTCTAGGCAAATCGGGAAAAATTAGTGATTAAGCTGGATAAAACCGACTCCAAAGATTTTTGTAATGCCATACCAAACATATTGGAAAATGCTACTGCAAAAGTCATCGCTTGTAAGTACCTTAGCTTGCTGTCTATTTCGACGCTTACTTTGATGTTTTGCTTTTTAAAAAGTGCCCAGGAGTTGAAGAGACTGTGAGGTTCAGGAGCTCTTGTGCTGTAAAACAAAGTTTTGCTAATGCTCAATCGCTGGAGCTGCTACTAAGAGATGGTGTGAAAGTCAAAAATTTTTGTCTGCAAGTGACAATCATTACAATTATGGGTAACATAAATAAATTGAAAAAAATCATTGAAATGACAATCTAAAATATCATAGCAATGGATTTATTGTTGCCACATCCGATTTTATTAATTGAAATTTTTTGAGTATATATAGGGTCAAATATACACAAAAACAAATTTCAAAACCAAATAAACAGAAAACAGTAAAAACATAGTACATCTACTTTTTCCGTAAATCAAACTAAAGAAAGCAGGGAATTAGAAAAATCGATGCTATTACTAAAACAATTTTTATTATAAAGTATAACAAAGTAATAAAATTATCTACATTTGTAGATATTATTATTTATTAGATATTATTACTATTAGATAATTATTTGTTATTTGACAAAATCTAAACTAGCTGTCGAACTTAGAATAGAAAAGTAATACAAAAAAGTTCAAATATGCAAAATCATCTCATTGAGGAAGATGAAACTTGTTTACTGCTAATTTATCTAGACTTGGGGCAATAGTAGTCTTATGACACCTGTCCTATTCTGAAAAATCATTTTTTTTTGTGTATTTGAAAATTAAAAATAAAATAAAATTACAAAAATAACAAGAAACCAGAAGATAATGGTCCAACATTTAAAAACGTCTTGTTTTCAGACTGACAAGTTTTTTCAACTGAAAGTAAATAGCAACATTAAAAATTAAAACGAACAGAAATTAATACCTAAATGAAGGGGATTGTCCCTTCCTCAACGCCTCGCTCTATACGCTAAAGTTTTTTAGTTCTTGGAAAGAGCGTCTTGCTGTTCTAATTAAACGACCCTAGTGTTTCAGGAATCATTCTTAAAAAATTGCAACAAAATTCAAACTTAAGAGTAAAGAGAGGTTTTGAGGAGGTGGCAACCCCATTCACAGACAGAATAATTTTGGTTCGTTTAAATTTTTAATGTCACTTCTTACTTTCAGTTGAAAAAAAAACTTGTCTTTTTACTATATTTTTGATCTTTTTTTGAATAATTTCAGAAAATATGACCCCATCTCCACGGAGGAGCCCCCTTACTATGAAAGTATCCTCTAGATAATTCAATACCCCGGACAATTACTTTTAATACCCCGGACAATTACTTTTAACCACTCCTCGTGTAAAATTGAGACGGAAAAGAGAAAGCAAGCCAAATAAAAAGAATTTTATTTAAGTTTTGAATTTTATTAAGAATTTTTATTTAAGAATTTTACGTAAGTACGATTTGTTAAAAATGAATTGCATTTTATGTTAAAAATGAAGTTTTTTTAGCAGTACTTAGCCATTATGAAATAGCCAGACCTCTAAATTAATGGAAAATAAACTTATTTGTAAATACTATTTGTTTAAGATGAAGTGTAATTTATGGTAGAAATAATGATTTTTAACTGTTCTTAGCTATTATTAGATAGCCAGGTCCCATAATTAAGGGCTTATAAACCTATTTGTATATTTGATTCATGCAGAAGAAAGTATATTTTATGAAAGAAATAAAAAAAAACATAGATGTCCTTGGCTATTGCTATATAGAAAGACCCCTAAATTACGGGTCTATAAACTTATTTGTAAGCACAAATGTATAATTGAAGTGTTTTTTCTGGTAGAAATAACAATTATTTAGCAGTCCTTAGCTAATACGAGATAGCCAGGCCCATTAGTCAAAGGCCTATAAACTTATTTGTAAATATGATTTATTTACAGTAAAGCATATTTAAGGTAAAAAATATATATTTTTAGCCGTCCTTAGCCATTAAGAAATAGCCAGGTCCCTAAATTAAGGGCCAATAAACTTATTTTTAAGTACGATTTGTTTAGAATGAAGTGTATTTTATGGTAAAAATTAAATAAATACAATTTTCTTCTTCACAAAAACTGAAAGTAAGGAACGGCATTAAAATTTAAAACTAACAGAAATTATTGCGTAAATGAAGGGGGTTGCCCCCTCCTCAAAACGCCGGTCTTTACGCTAAAGTTTTTCAGAACTTTTAAAAAAGCCATTTTGTTCTAATTAATGTTTTTGTGTTTCAGGAATCATTCTTAAAGAATCGGGACACAATTCAAACTTTAGCGTACAGATGGATTTCCTGAGGAGAGGGCAACTCTCATCATATTAGTAATTATTACTGCGTGTTTTAAGTTTTAATGTTGCTCCTTACTTTCAATAGAAAAAAAACTTGTTTTTTTTTAGTTTTGGTTATTTTTAAATAATTCCAGGAAATCTGATCCCACCTCCACGGACGGAACCCCCCTTACCATAGAAATATCTTCTATATAATTCAATCCCGGTTAAAATCCACCCCAAACAATTACTCTTAACCACTCCATGCTTAGGATTGAGACGGGAAAAAGAAAGCAATACATATAAAAAGATTTTTGTATGAGAATTCTGGCAAATTTCCACAGTCTGTAATTTCCCCTGACAAGTTCACTCCCTGGAAACTTCAACCCCATAGAAAATTCCCCCGTGGAAAAACCCCCAGCAGAAAA
>NC_088867.1:48963442-48991624 GCF_032884065.1 Artemia franciscana
AACTAATTTCATGACGTCAGTCAACACAGAAACATGGCATTACCTGATCCAGAGACAGACACACAACTTATTTATATATATATATATATATATATATATATATATATATATATATATATATATATATATATATATATATATATATATATATATATATATATATATATATATATATATATATATATATATATATATATCAGTCTTCATTCAGAGTTTGTTCAGTAAACACCTCTTTTTGGATATTAACCTTTCAATTGAGTAAGGCTTCAACCTGTGTGATTTCCCTAGAGACATTATTTATCCGATTGTTTAGATTTATTTGCTATTGACATTTTTACTACGTGAATTTGAAATCGATACTTAAATATCATATACCTTGGGACTTTGAACTTGATAAGTACCTACAGTGAATTTCTGACCTACAATAACTATCAAGATTTTGACGTCAGAACCGGTTTAACGGACTACGCTTTTGGATTGTCTATGGGAATCGTAAGATGGGTGAGAAACTGATATTAAATGCAGTATTGAACTTCATTAGCAGAGCGCTTAACGATGGCATTAAAATGGAATCAAATCAGCGGTAGGCTACTACGACCAGGAGACAATTATACTAGCTAAACGAATTCTCCATACAGAACTTAATGAGCCTAATAGAGTAGTAATCCGTGCCAAAGATGAGGACAATATTCTCGAAATGTCGAAAACCTTAGTAAACACCGCGAAGCAAAAAGTGAACATTCCTAAATTTGTGATATTCAGCCCCTGTGAAGTTCCCGCAATAGGCGATGCCGTTAGCGCCACAGCTATTTCTAAAATAAACGAAATGTCTAGGAAGTTGGACGGTGCTTTAGCAACGCTAACCCACCCTCAAATGAGCCTGCCTAAGCCCTCTCAGCAATCCTTAAATTGTGCACCCCCCTCAAAGCCGTCATACGCTGTTATGGTGAAAAACCCACCAACTGACCTTAAAGGCCCAAACGAACGCAAGGTTTTCTTGGACTCCATGTACCTGAACTCTGTGGAAGACGTTACGGAATTAAAGTGCACCAAAAACGAGTGCAAACTTGTCGTTGGAACTAAGACAGCAGCCACGAAAATAGTTGAAACTATGAAAACATCAAGCCCAAGTCTAAATGCCTCATTAAAAGAATCTGCTTATATCGGCGTGGTCAAGCGCCTGCCAGAGGATATCAATCACTCGAACCTCGAAGAATTAATACCAAAATATACGAAGGTAAACCAGTGTGGAAAGTCGAGAACATATAAAGTATATTTTCAGACGCGGAGTGATCTTGAAGTTTTCCTTGAAAACTCGGTTAGAAGTGGCTACGAACGATTACAAGCCCAAGAATTTGTCTTCCTTCCGCGCCGTTGTTTCAACTGCCACAGGATAGGCCATCTAGCTTCCAACTGTAAAAATCCATCAACATGTTCAAAATGTGGTTCGCATGAGCACATTTCCACGCGCGAAGCTCCCTGCTCAAAACTCCCTTTTTGTAGAGTGTAAAGTGCCGGGTCATACCTGCTACAGTATTAGTTGTCCCGAAAACAGGCAACTACAGAAATCATGAGCAAGTGCTATAGCTTCATTTCATGGAACATCAATGGCTCGTTCATTGAGAAGCTCCCGATCCTTAGTGATTTAAGTGTCGAACATGATGTAGTGTGCATTCAAGAGCACTTTATTACCGTGCAAAGTGAAAACCTGCTAGAACTGAATCATACCACCAAGGCCTACAAAGTCCCAGCTAAACAGAGCGGCAGCCGAGGAAGACCTTCAGGAGGCCTAGCTACGTTTGTTCGGTCATGTGTTCTGTCCAGTCTATTCGAAAAGTCTGACAATCTTCTCGCAGTACGAATTGAAAGTTGTGTATTTATTAACGTGTATTTGGCAACAGATTATAAAGATGAGCATTCAGAACGTCTTTTTGCCCTTTCTTGTG
Source organism: Artemia franciscana (assembly GCF_032884065.1). Taxonomy (NCBI): domain Eukaryota; kingdom Metazoa; phylum Arthropoda; class Branchiopoda; order Anostraca; family Artemiidae; genus Artemia; species Artemia franciscana. The sequence continues at coordinate 48,965,389 of NC_088867.1, forward strand.
AGAAACTAAATTCATGTATATCTAAAATTAAGCGCCAGGGTTTTTCTTGTGTAGTAATTGGAGATTTCAACTGCAACTTTTCTGAGATTTCTTCTCTACAATCATCTCGTACCTCTTTGATTAAGAATCTTTTTGGTGATTACCTTGCTGTGGTAGGAAAAGATAGGGATTTTACATATATTCACAGCTCCTCTAGTGTGTCAAATCTAAACCATGTTGCCATTTCTCATAATTTAACTGTTCAAAATGTTAGGGTAGTAACGGACAATCAAATTTCTGATCACCTTCCTGTCTCGTCTTCTGTACATATTGTCTCTTCAAATGGTCACCAAACCCGCCAGGAAACTCAACAGCCTAAATTTCGTCTTGATTGGCTTAAGGCTCATAAGCAACTATTTGCTCTGGCGACAGAAGAAATTTTTAATAAAATCCGTATTCCCTTTAATCTCCTCCAAAAACCAAAAGATCTCTCTAAAGAAGAAGTCCGAATTTGTCTCAATATTTATTGTATTGAAACTTGTCACGCTCTCCTTCATGCTGAGAGGTTAGCGGTACCTAAAGTAAAAGTTCGTAAAGGGATGGTGTAAAAATGGCCCAAGAATCATTCGCTGGTAGCCACTTGTCATAGAGCAAAATTCTGGTTTTCGGTATGGAAAGATTGTGGGTGCCCAAGATCTGGTACCATTAATAGCATCAGACTGACTACGAAGCATATATTCTCGAAGGCGCTCTCCCTCCACCGCAAATCTCTCGTTGATAGCTATTCCGCCCGTGCAAAACAGGATTGAAATTTTCTTTTCAAGTCTGTATCTTTGGCAAAGACTACCCCTCTGTTGTCGCCGTCTGAAATCCCCGGACGGACGGCCCTGGATGGTTAACCAAAAAGCACAAATTTTGGTACCAGTATCAAAACGGAAATCAGTAAAGTAACAAAAAAGGTAAGTATTTTTTTTTTGCTATCAGCTTTGGTAACCATGTCCAGTTAATAAACGACCACTTTTCATTAATAGACATGTACAAAAAAATTCGAAAACTTATGGATTTAGCTGGATGAGTTATGCTAGACTAAGCTTGAACAAAAGGTATCAAAGAAACAAGAGCTAAGAGCTCATATGGCACTTGTGACAAGGCAAGAAGAGCTAAGAGCCAAGAGATCATATGATATGAGCTCCAACAAAATTCTGTGAATCAATAGATTGATTTAAAAGGAAAATAAAAGGCTTAATGCCCGTCAGGATTTAAAATAAGAGCTCTGAGTCAGGATGTCCTTCTAAATATCAAAATTCATTAAGATCCGATCACCCACTCGTAAGTTATAAATACCTAATTTTTTCTAATTTTTCCTCTCCCTTTTGCCCCCCAGTTGGTTGATTCTGGGAAAACGACTTTATCAAGTCAATTTGTGAAGACCCCTGACATGCCTACCGATTTTCATCGTCCTAGCACGTCCAGAAACACCTGACTCGCCAAATCACTGAACCCCTGCCCCCAAGTCCTCCAAAGAGAGCGAATCCAGTACGGTTTGGTCAATCATATATCAAGGACATTTGCTATTTCTATCCACCAAGCTTCATCCCGATTCCTCCACTCCAAGTGTTTTCCAAGATTTCCCTCACCAACTCCCCCCAATGTCAAAGATCTGGTCGGGATTTGAAATAAGAGCTCTAAGAAATGAATTCCTTCTAAATATCAAATTTCATTAATATCGGATCACCTATTTGTAAGATAAAAATACCCCAATTTTCAGGTTTTCCAAGAATTCCAGTTTCCCCTTCCAACTCCCCCAAATGTCACAGGATCTGGTCGGAATTCAAAATTAGAGCTTTAAAGCACAAGATCCTTTTAAATATTAAATTTCATTAAGATTTGGTCACCCTTTCATAAGTTACAAATACCTCAATTTTCAAAATTACCCCCCTCCTCAACTCCACCAGAGAGCAGATCCGGTCTGGTTATGTTGGTCACGTATCTTAGACAGGTTTTTATTTTTCCCACCAAGTTTCATTCTGATCCCTCCAGTCTAAGTATTTTCGAAGTTTTAGGTTTCCCCCTCCCAACTCCCCCCATATGTAACCAGATCCGGTCAGGATTTAAAGTAATAGCTCTGAGACACGATATCCTTCTAAATATCAAATTTCATTGCGATCCGATCACCTGTTCGTAAGTTAAAAATACCTCAATTTTTCCAATTTTTTAGAATCACCCCCCCCCCCAAACTATCACAAAGAGAGCAGATCCGTTCCGGTTATTTCAGTCATGTATCTAGAACTTGTGCTTCTTTTCCAAACCAAGTTTCATCCCGAGCCCTCCACTCTAAGAGTTTTCCAAGTTTTAGGTTTTCCCCTCCCCAATGTCACCAGATCTGGTAGGGATTTAAAGGAAGAACTCTGAGAAACGATATCCTTCTAAATATCAAATTTCATTGAGATCCAATTACCCGTTTGTAAGTTATAAATACCGCATTAATTCTAATTTTTCAGAATTACCCCCCCCCCCCTTAACTACCCCAAAGAGAGCAGACCCGTTCCGATTATGTCAATCATGTATCTAGGACTTGTGCTTATTTTCCCTACTAAGTTTCATCCCAATCCCTCCACTCTACGTGTTTTCCAAGATTTTAGGTTTCCCCCTCCCTGAATGTCACCAGATCCAGTAGGGATTTAAAATGACAGCTCTGAGACACAATATTCTTCCCAACATCAAATTTCATTAAGATCTGATCAACTGTTTGTAAGTTTAAAATACTTCAATTTTTTTTGAATTAACAGACCCTTCACTCCTCCCCCCCCCCCAGATGGTCAAATCAGAAAAAAGACTGTTTCTAATTTAATCTGGTTCAGTCCCTTATACGCCTGCCAAATTTCGTTGTCCTAGCTTACCTGGAAGTGCCTAAAGTAGCAAAACCAGGACCAACAGACCAACAGAATTTGCAATTGCTATATGTCACTTGGTTAATACCAAGTGCCATAAATAAAAATTTTATTAAAAAAATAAAAAACAAAAAATTTCATTAAAAAAAGAAAAAATATAAAGCTTGTTAACAACTTAATTTAACTATGGAACCGTTTAGAGAAGACAACCTCCATTAATCTTCTGTTGGATATGTTCAGTGCACAAAATGCAAGGATGCAAAGTCAATCAAGCAGTTATCTATCTGGGTAAGGAACTTTTTGCAAAAGGTCAAGCATATGTCTTATTGAACAGATTTTGATCCTTAGAAGGATTTTGAATTAAAGAACTGCAATAAAAACGATTATAAAGACGTTTTTATTACGTCCTTGTAGGAAGGTATCTTTCTTGTATGCTTGTTGAAGTTCAATTATTCCCTGTCCTTTTAAAAATTGCAATCTATTCAAAACAACGCCATATCAACTTGAGCTTCTAATTTCCTCCATTTATATGTATGGTTTAGAAAATTTATATATAAAGTAAGAATAAATAATTAAAAAATAATAATCCTAAAATAGTTAATTGATATATAAAATAGTAGACAAAATAATTAAACTTAAACAAAGGAAAATGCTTGTCAAAGTTCAATTATTCCCCATCCTTTTAAAAATCGCAATCTATTCAAAACAATGCCATATTTCAACTTGAGCTTCTAATTTCCTCCATTTATATGTATGGTTTAGAAAATTTATATATAAAGTAAGAATAAATAATTAAAAAATAATAATCCTAAAATAGTTAATTGATATATGAAATAGTAGACAAAATAATTAAACTTAAACAAAGGAAAATTGGGAATTACAGAATAAACCAAAGTACTTTATACTGCACTTACATTAAACTAGCAACAAAGCCAGTTAGAAGACGGGCAAAAAAGAAATATAAATAAAAAAAATGTACCCCACATTCTTCATGACGGCTGGAGTCCTCCTAACAAAAATTTCGGAGTCATCTCGCCCTACCCAAAAAAAAACTCCTCTTAAAAAAAAAACAACTCAGTTTGATTCCTCTGCCTTTAGACAAAATAAGGTAGGGTTTCAAGGACATATATAGGAGGGGGGAGGGGTTGAACCCCCATCCCCCCTAAAATGTTTGTCTGAATGAATAAAAACATAACAAAAATACATCAAAATAATTTCTTATGCCGTTTTTTAGTTTTCTTGTACCCCCACCCCCCAAACAGAAATTTTCATTTTTATAGTCTCAGAGGAACACTATCCCCTTCTCCAGTCAAATTATTTATCCATCTGCACCTGTCAAATTGAGAAGCACAAAATTTATTAATTTAAGTTTTTGTGAGAAATGATGGTCACTTTACTGCCTATTTTCATCTAATTAAAGCTCCGCATTATACAACATATCACCTCCTCTGTTCATCTTAAAACATTAAAATAAAGGCCAAACTCTTTTATACATTAGACCATTTCCTCTACCCTACAACGCATAATTGTTGAGGTTCCCTTTATTTTGTGGGCATTTTTTTGTTTGCAAGTTTATCTAAGCAACCTATTATGCCCTCCCCCAAAGAAAATCCTGGATCCACTATTTTCTCTATGAAAATCCAATTTAAAATAACAAATTTCAAGACATTAAAATGTCTAATAACCAGACAAAGAGCCTGAGTCATAGATATCAGCAAAGAAAATCTAAACAGGTTTTTCGGAAGTGACTCAGAAAAAGCAAGTCTCTGACTGAGATCAGGTGCTCAAGAGACCGAATTTTGGGCATGTTGCAATCCAATCAAAGATTCTGCCTGAGATTATGTCTGTGACCGACTACTGGTTGGTTTACCCTATAATAAAACAATAAGTTTGGAAGTTTGATGCCAATGATTTAACCCCTTTTAGGGACCAAAAAACTGAAGAGAAATTTATTATTTTCAAAGATATATAAAGTGCTTAAAATAAAATGTAAACTAAACAGCCAAATTTGTAAATAACAAAAAAAGCATGAAGCAGTAACCTATACTCTTTATTTTAAAATAAGAAATATAGACTATCCCATATTTACCAAAAAGCCCTCTGTTTTACTTGATCGAGAACAATGAATTTGGATTCAGTACGCAATGCAGGGTATATATTTGCACATTAATGGGGTGGAGTCTGAGCTCTGTTAATATAGGCTAATCATACACACCAAAGGCCTCCAGCTTTTGTTAGCCTAGTTTTCCATTAAAACAAGTCGACTATACATCTATAGGAGGTACAAAGAGCTTTATACTTACAGTTTTATTTATTTTACTAGTTCTCAGCCAGCCAAAGGGCTGGCTGAAACGGCTGCCCAAGTGCTAAGACAAAATGTCGGAAAGTTTGATGATGGTGATGGAGGGAATATGCCACCAGAGTTGCAACGTTTTCTGTCTACGAATATGTTCCCTGAGTATCGTAAATGTCACACTTAAGCCCTGTCTTAATTGATGTGTCGGCTTGCCTTTAATTGGTAGATTAAATAAGCCGTGGCTTTTTGACTTAAATATAAAGAATTGTCAATTTATTCATATCAGCAAAATGAATCCTTGTCAATTTTATTTTCTTTGAAGCAATCAAATCCTCTTTGTAAATAACGAGTGAGATTTTTTATTTCCTGTGAACTAAATTTCAGCACCCATGCTAAGAAATCTGTGGCTAGATAAGTATAACCTTTCCAATCAAAAGTTCGTGGTAACGAACTGTAGTAAGGAGCGACCCGGCTCAATAGTAACCGAAACTCTAAAAAACGGAATTTTGGTACCAATACCTACATCAAAAGAATCACATTTTAATGCTGATTTTAAATATATAAGTTTCATCAAGTTTAGTTTTACCCATCAAAAGTTACGAGCCTGAGAAAATTTGCGTTATTTTAGAAAATAGGGGGAAACGCCCCCCAAAAGTCATAGAATCTTAACGAAAATCACACCATCAGATTCAGGGTATCAGAGAACCCTACTGTAGAAGTTTCAAGCTCCTATCTAAAAAATGTGGAATTTTGTATTTTTTGCAAGAAGGCAGATCACGGATGCGTGTTTATTTGTTTTTTTGTTTTTTTTTCTTTTTCCCAGGGGTGATCGTATCGACCCAGTTGTCCTAGAATGTTGCAAGAGGGCTCATTCTAACGGAAATGAAAAGTTATAGTGCCCTTTTTAAGTGACCAAAAAAATAGGAGGGCACCTAGGCCCCCTCCTACACTAATTATTTTACCAAAGTCAACGGATCAAAATTCTTATTCAACGTAGTCGAAAAACCTTATAACTATGTCTTTAGGGACGACTTAGTCCCCCACAGTCCCCATGGGAGGGGCAACAAGTTACAAACTTTGACCAATGCTTACATATAGTAATGGTTATTGGGAAGTGTACAGGCGTTTTCAGGAGGATTTTTTTGGTTGGGGGAGGGGTTGAGAAAAGGGGGATATGCTGGGGGAACTTTTCATCGATAATTTGTCATGGGGGATGAAAATCTCCATGAAGTGAGCGCAGGATTTACTAGCATTATTTAAAAACACAATGAAAAAATAAATATGAAAAATTACTTTCAGCTGGAAGTAAGGAACAGCATTAAAACTTAAAACAAACAGAAATTATTACCCATTTGAGGGGCTCACCTCCTCCTAATACCTCGCTCTTTACGTTAAAGTATTTTTAGTAATTTCAACTATTTATTCTACGGCTTTTGTGATTCTGGGGTCATTCTTAATGAATTGGGACAAAATTTAAGCTTTAGTGTAAAGAGCGAGGATCTGACAAGGGGGTGAACCCCCTCATATATGTAATAAAAATATGAGAATACAAAAGTTCTTTACGTAAGCTAATTTATAAGTTACGTAAATCTCTTACTAATAAAAATATTCGTAAAAAATTAAAAGTTCTAGTTGCCTTTTTAATTAACCAAAAATCGGAGGGCAACTAGGCTTCCTCCCTCGCTCTTTTTTTCTCAAAATCATTCGATCAAAATTATGAGAAAGCCATTTAGCCAAAAAAAAAAAATGCAAATTTCGTTTTAATTATTCCTCTGCGGAGAGCCAAAATCAAAACATGCATTGATTCAAAAACGTTCAGAAATTAAATAAAAAAAAACAAGTTTTTTTAACTGAAAGTAAGGAGCGACATTAAAACTTAAAACGAACAAAAATTACTTCGTATATGAAAGAGGCTGCTTCCTCATCAACGCCCCGCTCTTTACGCTAAAGTTTTTTACTGTTTTAAAAAGAAGAATTGATAGACAGAGTCAAGCATTCAAAGCACAGAGTTTCAAACTCTTATAAACAAAAATGTGATTTTTTTCCCGAAAGAAAGATCACGGAAGGATATTTATTATTTCATTTTAAAAATGTTTACTACTCATACTACAACTGTTGCTACACAATAAACAGAGGGTATTACACTGAAGCTTTCAAGGAACATTTAGACGGACGTTGAACTAAATCAAAACGAACATTTATCATGAATATTGTCAAAAGGGTGACAAATTAATATCTAAAAAACGGCTCAAATTATTAAGTTAGACCTTTCAGGGTCTAAATAGTTCAGACGTCTCTCTGTGACCAAAAGAAGAAATGATAATAGAAAATGAGAACAATAACGAACGCCATCTAGCTAAAAAAACATCAACATCATGCAAGTTTCATCAAAATACTTATTTTTTAAATGTTGTCTTTTCCTTTTGCCTTAACCTTGATCAGAGATGATTGAGGTATTTCTCCCCAAAAAATAGGCCCATCTGTGTCGCGTTTGTTCTTTAACTAACATAGTCCTTCCCAAACTTACTTCTTCAACCGCCCCTTTTTATGAAAAATACACCTCAGATCCCCCTGTGGATTATTTACTTTCAAATTTCAAAACCAAATAAACAGAAAACAGTAAAAACATAGTACATCTACTTTTTCCGTAAATCAAACTAAAGAAAGCAGGGAATTAGAAAAATCGATGCTATTACTAAAACAATTTTTATTATAAAGTATAACAAAGTAACAAAATTATCTACATTTGTAGATATTATTATTTATTAGATATTATTACTATTAGATAATTATTTGTTATTTGACAAAATCTAAACTAGCTGTCGAACTTAGAATAGAAAAGTAATACAAAAAAGTTCAAATATGCAAAATCATCTCATTGAGGAAGATGAAACTTGTTTACTGCTAATTTAGCTAGACTTGGGGCAATAGTAGTCTTATGACACCTGTCCTATTCTGAAAAATCATTTTTTTTGTGTATTTGAAAATTAAAAAATAATATAAAATTACAAAAATAACAAGAAACCAGAAGATAATGGTCCAACATTTAAAAACGTCTTGTTTTCAGACTGACAAGTTTTTTCAACTGAAAGTAAATAGCAACATTAAAAATTAAAACGAACAGAAATTAATACCTAAATGAAGGGGACTGTCCCTTCCTCAACGCCTCGCTCTATACGCTAAAGTTTTTTAGTTCTTGGAAAGAGCGTCTTGCTGTTCTAATTAAACGACCCTAGTATTTCAGGAGTCATTCTTAAAAAATTGCAACAAAATTCAAACTTAAGAGTAAAGAGAGGTTTTGAGGAGGTGGCAACCCCATTCACAGACAGAATAATTTTGGTTCGTTTAAATTTTTAATGTCACTTCTTACTTTCAGTTGAAAAAAACTTGTCTTTTTACTATATTTTTGATCTTTTTTTGAATAATTTCAGAAAATATGACCCCATCTCCACGGAGGAGCCCCCTTACTATGAAAGTATCCTCTAGATAATTCAATACCCCGGACAATTACTTTTAATACCCCGGACAATTAATTTTAACCACTCCTCGTGTAAAATTGAGACGGAAAAGAGAAAGCAAGCCAAATAAAAAGAATTTTATTTAAGTTTTGAATTTTATTAAGAATTTTTATTTAAGAATTTTACGTAAGTACGATTTGTTAAAAATGAATTGCATTTTATGTTAAAAATGAAGTTTTTTTTAGCAGTACTTAGCCATTATGAAATAGCCAGACCTCTAAATTAATGGAAAATAAACTTATTTGTAAATACTATTTGTTTAAGATGAAGTGTAATTTATGGTAGAAATAATGATTTTTAACTGTTCTTAGCTATTATTAGATAGCCAGGTCCCATAATTAAGGGCATATAAACCTATTTGTATATTTGATTCATGCAGAAGAAAGTATATTTTATGAAAGAAATAAAAAAAAACTTAGATGTCCTTGGCTATTGCTATATAGAAAGACCCCTAAATTACGGGTCTATAAACTTATTTGTAAGCACAAATGTATAATTGAAGTGTTTTTTCTGGTAGAAATAACAATTATTTAGCAGTCCTTAGCTAATACGAGATAGCCAGGCCCATTGGTTAAAGGCCTATAAACTTATTTGTAAATATGATTTATTTACAGTAAAGCATATTTAAGGTAAAAAATATATATTTTTAGCCGTCCTTAGCCATTAAGAAATAGCCAGGTCCCTAAATTAAGGGCCAATAAACTTATTTTTAAGTACGATTTGTTTAGAATGAAGTGTATTTTATGGTAAAAATTAAATAAATACAATTTTCTTCTTCACAAAAACTGAAAGTAAGGAACGGCATTAAAACTTAAAACTAACAGAAATTGTTGCGTAAATGAAGGGGGTTGCCCCCTCCTCAAAACCTCGGTCTTTACGCTAAAGTTTTTCAGAACTTTTAAAAAAGCCATTTTGTTCTAATTAATGTTTTTGTGTTTCAGGAATCATTCTTAAAGAATCGGGACACAATTCAAACTTTAGCGTACAGATGGATTTCCTGAGGAGAGGGCAACTCTCATCATATTAGTAATTATTACTGCGTGTTTTAAGTTTTAATGTTGCTCCTTACATTCAATAGAAAAAAAACTTGTTTTTTTTTTGAGTTTTGGTTATTTTTAAATAATTCCAGGAAATCTGATCCCACCTCCACGGACGGAACCCCCCTTACCATAGAAATATCTTCTATATAATTCAATCCCGGTTAAAATCCACCCCAAACAATTACTCTTAACCACTCCATGCTTAGGATTGAGACGGGAAAAAGAAAGCAATACATATAAAAAGATTTTTGTATGAGAATTCTGGCAAATTTCCACAGTCTGTAATTTCCCCTGACAAGTTCACTCCCTGGAAACTTCAACCCCATAAAAAAATCCCCCGTGGAAAAACCCCCAGCAGAAAATTCCCCCTCCTCCCTGAAAATTTATACATGCATCTTAATAGCAACTACTATTGGTAAACAATAGATACATTTTATAACTTAAACACCTTTACCCAGGGGCTGTGGAGGGGGCTGTGGAGTCATGTTATACTCAAGGGCATAGTTTTTAGGCCTTTCAACTAGGATGAAGAAAATGGCTATCTAAAAAAAATTATCGCAGCATTTAAGAAAACAATATTTGGCAGGGAGGTTGCCTAGTTGCCCACCAGTTTTATTGGTCAATTAAAAAGGGTAGTTAAACTTTTCGGTTTTCTTGAAAAAGATTTTCTTGTCATACATTTGCGGTGGCCATCTTATTACCCCGTATTATATTCAGCTACCTATCTGATTGGAAAGTCGTGACCAATCGTAGTAGTTGCGATAACAATCTTACACAATTGATTTTAAGCGTTGATTGGGGTAGTTTTTGACGCTGGGTTATTTTTCATAGTCAAACATGGAGAATTATTTAAAATATCTGTTACCTCAACAACACCACCTGATACTGAAAAAGTGCCAATTCATGGACAGTGCAATAGATTCTGTAGATAGCAATAAAAATCTTAAGAGGATTGATTTTCCTGTACTGCTTGCTGGAGCTGTAGTAATAAAGAACAGTCTTCAAATTAAAAGCTTCGGTAGGAAAACCAACTCGACTCTACATTTTGAGTAATAGGTGGGGATGAGTAAAAGAAAGTAGAGATAGGAAGGAGGTCCGAGTAGAATCATTCTTTAAAAACTTTGATCTTGCGACTGACAAACGAAGCAACAACATGATTTAAGTTAAAGTTGAGGAAATTAGCTCAGTATATGAAGTTATCCTTCTTAGGCCACTTTTTGAAGAAACCTGACTAAAAGCTTACAGACAGACGCAAATCGTGAATCAGATTGTTCTTGTTATAATTTGTAGGCATATACACGTTGATTACTACATGAGCTTCAACCTTTGCTGAATCAACCTTTTAACCAGGGTTCCTTAAGTAATTACAAATAAAAAAAAGCAAGTTTTTTTAACAGCAAGTAAGGAGCGACATTAAAACTTAAAATGAGCAGAAATTATTCCGTATATTAAAAGGGTGGTTCCCTCCTCAACACCCCGCTCTTTACGCTAAAGTTTGACTCTTTGTTACAACTCTACTTTTTAAAACAATAATAAATACATAAATGATGAAACTTATATATTTTAAATCAGCAAAATCAGTATATTTAAAATTTTCAATTTATTTTCTTGACTCAGGATGACTCATGCTGGAATTTCTTGGTTGAGTAGACTTCACGAAGAGCAGAAGAGCTGGGATGTGCAGTAAATTCGTTTAGCAAAGGATGAGCAAAAAATATAATTAGTTAAAAAAGATCATAATTCTGACCCGGGTGCAAGGAAGACTACAACCGCCACTAGTCATTTTTAGGCAATCTTTTCAATTAACCAATTATTATGCTAAAAAAACTGTCATTGTATCAAGCATCAAGATTCGAACCCTATTGTATTCGTTGTTTTACTTTGACAGAATTTGGAGTGTTGTCAAACAAAGGAATCCATTTTTTTCCTGTGCAAGTTTTTGATACGCTATTTTTCTGAAGTCCTGTGGTTTTAACCCTTCAACGTAATTCGACATTTCCATTATCCTTACACATCTAAGCTTCAGCTCTACCTATCCACTAAATTTCCTTAAAAAATTGGTTTTTTGAAGATTGAAAAATAAATTGAAAATATGCCAGATAAACAAATTTCATTTATTGCGAAATAAAATTTTGCGAAAAACTTTACTATTGCGAGATAAAACTTGCAAAAACTTTTTTTTTCAAGTTTCTCATTATCACCTCAAACCCTAAAAAAATTAGTGATTCTTATTTTACGACAAACAACAAAATGGTTTTCTTCACTTTTGAAGTTTCAGGCAGGTAAATAATCCTCGAAACGCACAGAAACTTTTCTAGGTCTACAGTGGCACTGGTGTTCTTCCTTTCTTCTGCTTCTCTCTCCTCATTTGAATAATTTACCACAGATGATAAATGAGACCCAACAATTAGAGCAAATTCTGTGGATGCTGTTGAACATGTAAAAATCAGCTAATGGTTTGTACATGCCTTTATTATTCTTCCCTACTTGTGTTCAGTTCTTATTATAACTTAGAACTTATCAAAACCGGTATTTCCAGAACCGGCGAAAAACCTTTTCTTTTTTCACTAGTTCATTCATGTAAACCAGTTTTAAGTTCTATAAATTTTTTTCCGATCCTACAGAATTAAGAATGTTCACTTATCTACTAAATTTGATACGAAATGCAAAATAGGAATCAAACTTTCTTACAAAGAAAAAGGCTGTTTATTGTCCTTCAAACTCGGTGCACAACAGATGAGAACCGATATTTCACTCTGCCGCTATTGGCATGTAAAATAAAATTGATTTATTAAAACAAATTAACTTTTTTAATATATTAGAGAACTTTAATATGATAACCAAAAACTTAAACTTTAAGGAGAAGCAAAAACTTTTGTGATTTGACTTGCATCTCAATGTTGTCCTTTTCATAAGTCTTGAACCCCCCCCCCCCAAACAAAAAATGATACCAAGTCTCTCCATCACTAAATTCACAAACTGAACAATTTCTTTTATCAGTTCTAAATAAAAATGAATTTAATTTACAATAACTATTGAAATACAGAGAAAATAGCTTTTTTTCTTTTTTGGTAAAGTAATAATTTTTCTCGGTTGTGTGAAGTATTATTGTGTTTATGTGCTCGTCTGTAAATTCACCTTAATTTGGTCAGTCAATGGTGAGTCAATTTGGTCCAACGTCTTATATTCTTGTAGAAAATTATGGACTAAATTAACCCCCAGAAACTCTCAATAATTCAACTCTAACACTCAAGCTGTTTTATAGTAATATAGATACGCGATTCAGACAACCTGGGTACACATAGTTTCTGTCGTTCTAGATCCCTGCTTCGAATCGGTAACAGATTCTAGTAAACTGACTGTGCAGTATTTCACAGATCCTGGTAAAATGAATATTACTGCGCGAAATAAGACGTCTCGTTGAATTGAGCCATGCAACTTCATTCCATAGACACAGGCCTCAGGACCAGGCTAAGTATATCCTTGTTTTCAGACCCATGTATTAACCTAAATTTCAAAACCTTAGAAAATAAGCTAATCACCATATTTCCCATAATGATAGGCCTGAAGATTTCGTGTCACTTCTTATAACCTTTCTTAAAAAGAGGCAGCATATTATAGCTCATTTTTTTTATCTGTGCCTTAGGCAAACTATTAATGACGCCATCTATTCAATCATAATCTTTATCTAGATTGCTCTGTTAAAAATAAAACAACTGTTTACCTTTTTATATTTTAATTGTAAAAAAGGTAAAAGAATGCAAACTAGGAAAAGTTAAAACTAAATTATTCTGTTCAATTGTCCTAATTTCAAAGTTGAAGTAAGTTGATTTCTTTTGAACTTCTGTTCTAAAACCGAACCAGTTTGAATCAATAGGCCTAACACATGTCTCAAGGTTTTTATCAGTACATTGAAGGGGGGTGAAATACTATTTAGAACTCTTAGGACGCTCATTGCCTTTCTATAACTGTAATGCATTAAGGAACCCAGACATGCATGGGTCAATCTAGTAGCCTACTTAGGCATTGGGTAAATAGGCTAGTTGCTCTCTGGACCAAATTTCTGTGACATTTTAAAGAAAGCAGTTGGACTAGCCTAGGTGCAGTTAATTTTTTCATTTAATATTTCAGCCAATTCATTGAAGTTTAATTCACCTGACTCTACAACTCTAGCACCAGATGAAGTTTAGCTTAAGCACTCTAGCCTGTATACCCAGAGATTGGTGTGCAGGGCCTGAGATCATGGTCATAATATAGGAGGAGCAATTATAATTTAGCCTCCAGCAGGAGCAGTAACAATATGATTCCTAGTGTTCAGCAGGAATGTTGTGGTTTTGACATGACAACAGTATTTAGCCTAGAGATAAGCTGCTAAACTGTACAATAGTCTGTCCATTTATCAATCCATCTGGGAGAATAATATTATACTAAATAGAAAAACTAAAGATTATAAAGTAGAATAAAAATGGGGGATAGGGTACCACAAGGAGTCCCAGGGTAGGTTAAATTAAATTAACTAAAGAAATAAAAGAAAAATACAATTTTCTGGTAACCAGGGCCAAAAGGATTTAAATCAGTGTTCAAATTCATGTCTAGCTAGGATCTCATGTCTAGCCAGAAATCAACATCTAGGAAACTATCATTCCCATGAAGAATTCAGTGCATAGCTAAAACTACAACTATAGTTCCAAATAGATTACAGTTGTCATTTTTAGCCAATCAAGAGGGTTTATGGGGGTAAAACCTTCAAAATTGAATTTTTTGTTTTACTGTCACAAGATAATGGATAAGACATGCCAAACAATTCCCTTGGTGTGCTTCACTATAATGTTTGGTAGGGTAAGACAACCAGTACTGGGACACTTCAATCACTCTGCCTATTCTAAGACAGAATCTTTGGTTAGATTGCAACATGTTCAATACTGGGCCAAAAGACAACAGGTTTTTTGGAAGCAACCCAGAAAAATGTATAGATTGGTTATCCAAGATTAAAGTCTTTTGTCCCAGTTTTGCCCATGTTGTAATCCAATCAAAGATTTTGTATCAGAATAGGCAGAGTGACCAAAGTGTCCCAGTACTGGTTGTCTTACCTGTAGCATGTTTGCCTAAAAAAGAAAAAACAATTAATGAGAAAATGCAAATTAAATTTCAGTTTAAAAATGTAAACATAGATGATTAAAATAGTGGAACTTGACACATTCTGATTGGTTATAATCAAAAATCCTTGACTTTGAGTTCTAGAGTCTAGAACTGGATGCTTAGCTGTAACTTGTCTAGCCAAACACCAAATTTTTCTTGTAACAGTAGTTGTCTAGACATAGATGATCTAGGATTAATCTAGTTCACTTAGAATTCCCAGCCATACATTCTGTGGCTTTTTCTGTGAGGCTTTTGCAAAGTCACAAAATCATTTGTGAGATTAGAATTTTGACATATTTTGCCATGTAAGTGTTGGGGCTTAATGAGGTCCTACCACTTGTCACCCCCAAATGCAGGCACTGTATATACATACCTCAAGTTTATTTGGAGCAGCTAAAGATTAGGATCCAATTTACTATTCCATCCATATATAAAAAGATCAGTTAAATTCTGGATTTTTTTTTGAGGGGTCAATCTGTTGATGTTTAGATGACCATGCTAGCTAAGAGACAAATATATGGTAAGATACTCAGTAGTTAAACTGCTAATCACCACTTGAACAGTAAAATCTATTATACTTCTTATGTGTTCTGTTATCTTAAATCACACTTGCTAGTAATAAAATGAATCCTGTGTCCACCAGCTTCAGTGATGATAGTTTGTACTCTCTGAGGTCCCAAGCATTGGTCCAGGGGGTTTATTGAGCCACTCCCTGTATGCTGATGATTTTAACCATCTATGCAGGTAGAGGTCACTGTTTCTTCAATGAGGGAGTCCTACAAACTGACAACTCCATTTGAGAAGAATTTTGTTCCTCAATCTGGTATTTGCTTGTTTCCGGAAAAGCTTATGAGGGTGGCCATGAACTCTCCTTGAATTGTCTAGTTTGAAAGGGTCAAGAATGATATCCTCAGTATTTAGAAGCTTGTATGCTGTTATCACATTGCCTTGTCTGCATCTATATGTTAGAGATGGTATTCTGAGCTGACATAGACAGGGTAGATATGGGACATCTTAGAGGTCTTTAATACATTTTGTTGCCCTCCTCTGTACTGATTCCATTGCTGCTTAATTAGTCTTGTTGGTTGGGCATGCAACATATATTCCAAACTCTAGCCTTCACCTAGTTGGTGGGGGCGCTTCTTGGTGGGGACAATTAAAAATTTCTCTTTCAATGATCTTCTTACAATTAAAAATTTGTCTTTGAACGATTTTCTTAAATACCCGTGTCCTGGTCTTCATTTATATTCCCTGTGTCCCAGTCATCATTTGTGTCCTGGTATCCCAGTCTGTAATTTCTCTTTGAGTGTCCTGGTCGTCATTTATATTCCCTCTGTCCTGGTTGTCATTTGTGTCCCAGTCTGTAATTTCTCTTTGAGTGTTTTTTCTTTTTAGTTTTTTTTTAGTTTTTTAGCTTTTTTTAGTTTTTTTTTCTTCTTTATTTTTCAGCGTCACTATGAAATACATATCGCCAAACCTTTGTTTTTAACTAAAATCTGGTAGGCATTGATGACCTTATCCAAGTCAAAATCCCAAACCCAATCATCATCACTATCATTTTCAGTTTTGATATGTTTTGACTCTTGCTGTCCGGGTGGATTTTCATCTAACTGCGCGGTTTTGTGTTCTTTAGCTGCAAGCCTGTTTTCTTGCTGTTCTTGTGATTCCTCAGCATGCTTTCTTTTCTTACTTTCTCTGTCAGCTGCAAGCCTGTTTTCTTGCTGTTCTTGTGATTCCTCGGCACACTTCTTTTTCTTACTTTCCCTATCAGCTGCAAGTTTTTGGCATAGACTCTTTGAGCAGCTTCCTCGGCTGTTGCCATTGTAGGTTCTTCAGTCATTTTACAATTAAACATTTTTCCGTCCACAATCTTCTTGCAATTAAAAATTTGTCTTTGAACGATTTTCTTAAATACTTTTAATGACGTCATCGTCATAACAAACATGACGACAACTAACTTCATGACGACATGATGACATGACGTCACTAAAAAGACAACTTATTTTTATATATATACTAGCTGTTGGGGTGGCGCTTTGCGCCACCCCAACACCTAGTTGGTGGGGGCGCTTCACATATATTTTTTTAGTTTTCTTTTTCTCCTTTATTTTTCAGTTTTTTTCCTTTTTTTAGTTTTTTTTTCCTTTTTCAGTTCTTTTAGTTTTTACCTTTTTTAGTTTTTTTTAGTTTTTTAGATAAAATTTTTTTTTAGTTTTTTCCTTTTTTTCTTTTTAGTTTTTTATTGGTTTTTACCTTTTTTTTTAGCTTTTTCAGTTTTTTTTAGTTTTTTCTTTTAACTTTTTTTTTAGTTTTTATCTTTTTTATTTTTTTTATTTTTATTCTTAATTTTATTAGTTTTCTTTTTCTCTTCTATTTTTCAGTTTTTTCCTTTTTTTAAGTTTTTTTTTAGTTTTCAGTTTTTTAGTTTTTTTTAGTTTTTTTAGTTTTTTAGCTTTTTTATTTTTTTTATTAGTTTTTTGTTTTTTTGTAGTTTTTGCCTTTTTTTAGTTTTTTCAGTTTTTTTTTAGTTTTTAGTTTTTACCTTTTTTAGCCTAACCAGGATTTGAACCTGGGACCTTCATTCTCTGTTCTGACACCCTCTCTCATCGAGTGACTACTCCAGCATGTTCATTTTGGTGTTTTAAATGGTATATTATTAACCAAATTAATGTATTTTACAATATACTAAGCATCGTCAAAGCAAAAATGACGACAACTAATTTCATGACGTCAGCCGACACAGAAACATGACGTCACCTGCGGCACCCCAACACCTAGTTGGTGGGGGCGCTTCGCGCCCCCCCAAGCCCCTCCCCCCCCGCGCGCGTAAGTCGTTACGCGCCATATTAGTTACGCGCCATTGTAGTTGTGTCCCTATGTCCCACCTGTGAATATAGATATATATATATATTTATATATATATATATATATATATATATATGTTTTTAACTACGTAAAACTTGCGAATATACAACATTCTTTGCTGTCCCATTGTCTGTGCATATAAATAGATTGTCAGGTTTACCGACTCTTGAACATGCAACATATAATGGTCCATGGGAAAACAATCCGTATTCAGATCTATACCTCACGATTCTAATGATTGCCCTTGAGCTTTGTTGATTGTGATTGCTAATCGATCATTCCCAGTTTGTAATTTCTCTTTGAGTGTCCCGGTCGTCATTTATATTCCCTGTGTCCCGGTGTCCCGGTCGTCATTTGTGTCTTGGTGTCTATATATCCGGCCTGTGCCCCCGGCGTCCCCGTTGTAGTTGTGTCCCTGTGTCCCAGTCGTCATTTATATTCCCTCTGTCCCGGTCGTGATTTGTGTCCGGGTGTCCCAGTCTGTAATTTCTCTTTGAGGTTCCCGGTCATCACTTATATTTCCTCTGTCTCGGTCGTCATTTGTGTCCCGGTCTGTAATTTCTCTTTGAGTGTTTTTTCTTTTTAGTTTTTTTTAGTTTTTTACCTTTTTTCTTTTTTCAGTTTTCTTTTTCTTCTTTATTTTTCAGCGTCACTATGAAGTACATATCGACGAACCTTTCTTTTTTTAACGTACATCTGGTAGGCATTGATGACCTTATCCAAGTCAAAATCCCAAACCCAATCATCATCGCTATCATTTTCAGTTTTGATATGTTTTGACTCTCGCTGTCCAGGTGGATTTTCATCTAACTGCGTGGTTTTGCATTCTTTAGCCGCAAGCCTGTTTTCTTGCTGTTCTTGTGATTCCCCGGCACGCTTTCTTTTCTTACTTTCTCTATCAGCTGCAAGGCTGTTTTCTTGCTGTTCTTGTGATTCCTCGGAACGCTTTCTTTTCTTACTTTCTCTATCAGCAGCAAGTTTTTTGGCATAAACTCTTTGAGCAGCTTCCTCGGCCTTTGCCATTGTAGGTTCTTCAGTCATTTTACAATTAAACATTTTTCCGTGAACAAATGTCTTAAATACCGTTAATGACGTCACCGTCATAGCGAAAATGACTACAACTAACTTCATGACGTCAGCCGACACAGAAACATGACGTCACCTGATCCACAGATCCACAGACAGACAACTTATTTTTATATATATAGAAAGAAGATAGCTGTTAGGGTGGCGCTTCGCGCCACCCCAACACCTAGTTGGTGGGGGCGCTTCGCGCCCCCCCCCCCCCAAGCCCCCCCGCGCGCGTAAGTCGTTACGCGCCATATTAGTTACGCGCCATTGTCGTTGTGTCCCTATGTCCCACCTGTGAGTATAGATATATATATATATATATATATATATATATATATATATATATATATATATATATATATATATATATATATATATATATACTAGCTGTTGGGGTGGCGCTTCGCGCCACCCCAACACCTAGTTGGTGGGGGCGCTTCGCGCCCCCCCCAAGCCCCCCCGCGCGCGTAAGTCGTTACGCGCCATAATAGTTACGCGCCATTGTAGTTGTGTCCCTATGTCCCATTGTCTTTGCATATAAATAGATTGTCAGGTTTACCGACTCTTGAACATGCAACATATAATGGTCCATGGGAAAACAATCTGTATTCAGATCTATACCTCATGATTCTAATGATTGCCCTTGAGCTTTGTTGATGGTGATTGCTAATCGACCATTCCCTGTCCCGGTGTCCCGGTCGTCATTTACATCCCCCTGTTTCCCCCGGTGTCCCCGTTGTAGTTGTGTCCCTGTGTCCCGGTCGTCATTTATATTCCCTGTGTCCCGGTCGTTTTTTTCCTTTTTTTTCTTTTTTAGCTTATTTAGATTTTTAGATTTTTTAGTTTTTTTATTAGTTTTTATTTTTTTTTTCTTTTTAGTTTTTTTGTCCCGGTCGTCATTTATATCCCCCTGTTTCCCCCGGTGTCCCCGATGTAGTTGTGTCCCTGTGTCCCGGTCGTCATTTATATTCCCTGTGTCCCGGTCGTCATTTGTATCCCGGTGTATTTTTTTTTTTATTTTTTTCTTTTTTAGTTCTTTTAGTTTTTACCTTTTTTAGTTTTTTTTAGTTTTTTAGATGAATATTTTTTTTAGTTTTTTCCTTTTTTTATTAGTTTTTAGTTTTTTTTGCAACATATAATGGTCCATGGGAAAACAATCTGTATTCAGATCTATACCTCATGATTCTAATGATTGCCCTTGAGCTTTGTTGATGGTGATTGCTAATCGACCATTCCCTGTCCCGGTGTCCCGGTCGTCATTTACATCCCCCTGTTTCCCCCGGTGTCCCCGTTGTAGTTGTGTCCCTGTGTCCCGGTCTTCATTTATATTCCCTGTGTCCCGGTCGTTTTTTTCCTTTTTTTCTTTTTTAGCTTATTTAGATTTTTAGATTTTTTAGTTTTTTTATTAGTTTTTATTTTTTTTTTCTTTTTAGTTTTTTTGTCCCGGTCGTCATTTATATCCCCCTGTTTCCCCCCGGTGTCCCCGATGTAGTTGTGTCCCTGTGTCCCGGTCGTCATTTATATTCCCTGTGTCCCGGTCGTCATTTGTATCCCGGTGTATTTTTTTTTTTATTTTTTTCTTTTTTAGTTCTTTTAGTTTTTACCTTTTTTAGTTTTTTTTAGTTTTTTAGATGAATATTTTTTTTAGTTTTTTCCTTTTTTTATTAGTTTTTAGTTTTTTTTTGTAGTTTTTGCCTTTTTTTAGTTTTTTCAGTTTTTTTTTTAGTTTTTTATTGGTTTTTACCTTTATTTTAGCTTATTTTTCAGTTTTTTTCCTTTTTTTTTTAGTTTTTAGTTTTTTTAGTTTTTTATCTTTTTTTTAGTTTTTTTAGTTTTTTTAGTTTTTTAGCTTTTTTATTTTTTTTTATTAGTTTTTAGTTTTTTTTGTAGTTTTTGCCTTTTTTTAGTTTTTTTAGTTTTTTAGCTTTTTTATTAGTTTTTAGTTTTTTTTGTAGTTTTTGCCTTTTTTTAGTTTTTTTAGTTTTTTAGCTTTTTTATTTTTTTTATTAGTTTTTAGTTTTTTTGTAGTTTTTGCCTTTTTTAGTTTTTTCAGTTTTGACGTCACCTGATCCAGTTTTTTCAGGTGACGTCACCTGACCCATCCATCCATCCATCCACAGACAACTTATTTTTATATATATAGATATATATATATATATATATATATATGTTTTTAACTACGTAAAACTTGCGAATATACAACATTCTTTGCTGTCCCATTGTCTGTGCATATAAATAGATTGTCAGGTTTACCGACTCTTGAACATGCAACATATAATGGTCCATGGGAAAACAATCCGTATTCAGATCTATACCTCACGATTCTAATGATTGCCCTTGAGCTTTGTTGATTGTGATTGCTAATCGACCATTCCCTGAGTCGCCATCGTCATTTATATATCCCCCTGTGCACCCCGGCGTCCCCTTTGTAGTTATGTCCCTGTGTCCCGGTCGTCATTTATATTCCCTGTGTCCCGGTCGTCATTTGTGTCCCGGTGTCCCAGTCTGTGATTTTTCTTTGAGTGTCCCGGGCGTCATTTCTATTCCTTGTGTCCCGGTGTCCCGGTCGTCATTTATATCCCCCTGTGCAGTTTTTTTATTTTTATTTATATTTTTTTAGTTTTCTTTTTCTCCTTTATTTTTCAGTTTTTTTCCTTTTTTTAGTTTTTTTTCTTTTTCAGTTCTTTTAGTTTTTACCTTTTTTAGTTTTTTTTTAGTTTTTTAGATGAAATTTTTTTTTAGTTTTTTTCCTTTTTTTCTTTTTAGTTTTTTATTGGTTTTTACCTTTTTTTTTTTAGCTTTTTCAGTTTTTTTAGTTTTTTTTTTACTTTTTATTTTTTTTTATTTTTTTTATTTTTATTCTTAATTTTATTAGTTTTCTTTTTCTCTTTTATTTTTCAGTTTTTTCCTTTTTTTTAAGTTTTTTTTTTTAGATTTTAGTTTTTTTATTTTTTTAGTTTTTTTTTAGTTTTTTTAGTTTTTTAGCTTTTTTATTTTTTTTTATTAGTTTTTAGTTTTTTTTGTAGTTTTTGCCTTTTTTTAGTTTTTTCAGTTTTTTTTTAGTTTTTAGTTTTTTACCTTTTTTAGCCTAACCAGGATTTGAACCTGGGACCTTCATTCTCTGTTCTGACACCCTCTCTCATCGAGTGACTACTCCAGCATGTTCATTTTGGTGTTTTAAATGGTATATTATTAACCAAATTAATGTGTTTTACAATATACTAAGCATCGTCAAAGCAAAAATGACGACAACTAATTTCATGACGTCAGCCGACACAGAAACATGACGTCACCTGATCCACAGATCCACAGAAAGACAACTTATTTTTATATAGATAGAAGATAAGATCTATCTATCTATATATATCTATATATATAAAAATAAGTTGTCTGTCTGTGGATCTGTGGATCAGGTGACGTCATGTTTCTGTGTCGGCTGACGTCATGAAATTAGTTGCCGTCATTTTTGCTTTGACGGTGACGTCATTCAAGTTATATAAGACATATGTTCATATTCAAAGAGTCTATGCCAAAAAACTTGCTGCTGATAGAGAAAGTCAGAAAAGAAAGCGTGCCGAGGAACTACCAGAGCAACGCGAAAGCAGACTTGCTGCTAAAAGAGAAAGTGAAAAAAGAAGGCGTGCCGAGGAATCAAAAGAACAGCAGGGAAACAGGCTTGAGGCTGATAGAGAAAGAAAGAACAGAAAGCATGCTGAGGAACTACCAGAGCAACGCGGAAGCAGACTTGCTGCTAAAAGAGAATGTGAAAAAAGAAGGCGTGCCGAGGAATTACAAGAACAGCAAGAAATCAGGCTTGCTGCTGATAGAGAAAGTAAGAAAAGAAAGCGTGCCGAAGAATCAGAGCAACCTGAAAGTTATCGCCTGGCATTAAGGTACAACCCAGTCGATGATTATAGCTTGAGTAGATGTGTTCAAATCGGGACAATGTCTAAAATTTGTCCCTATTGCAAGGCCTTGAAATTCAATGGTGAAACAATGGGAATGTGTTGCGCCTCAGAAAAAGTTAAACTTCCTCTATTGGCTGCACCACCAGAGCCATTGAAGACTTTCCTTACTGGAACTACGTCAGAATCTAAGCGTTTTTTGTCAAAAATTAGACAATACAACTCATGTTTCCAAATGACGTCGTTTGGAGCCCAAATCGAAAATCCAGATCAATTTATGTCTACTTTCAAAGTAAAAGGGCAAATTTATCATAAAGCAGGGTCACTTCTACCATTCTCAGGCGAGAATCATAAATTTTTACAATTGTACTTCATCAGTGATAGAAATTCTGAATTGAATGCACGTTGCGAAATTTCTCCCAACGTTGAAAGGACAATCGTTTCCGAATTGCAACATCTTTTCCACGAAAATAATAATTTAGTACGTCTGTTCAAAACAGCCATCGATTTGATGCCTACTGATACGCATAAAATTGTTATTTCCGCTGACAAAACGCCTCCTGGCCAACATGTGCGTAGATACAATACTCCGACTATCGACGAAGTGGCAATCGTTATGGTCGGTGATCAGTTTTTACCTCGAGATATTATTCTTCATAAGCGAAACGCTCAGTTGTTAAGAATTGCTGAAACTCATCGATGCTACGATGCCCTACAATATCCTATCATTTTTTGGGATGGAGCCGACGGCTATCACTTTATTATTAAATTGATGAATCCAGCCACTAACAAAGAAATGAATAAGAAATGCAGTGCATTGCATTATTATTCCTATAGACTAATGATTCGGCAGGATGAAGAAAATTATATTTTAAAATGCCGTGAATTGTTTCACCAATTTGTTGTGGATATGTATGCTAAAATTGAATCAGAACGTTTGCTATATATCCGCCTGAATCAGACCAAGCTCCGCTCTGAACAATACATTCATTTGCGAGATGCAGTTATAAATGACGGTAATACCACGAACGTTGGAAGATTAACAATTTTACCTTCGTCATATGCTGGCAGTCCCCGTCATATGCATGAATATGCTCAAGATGCTATTGCGTATGTTCGTCTCTATGGTCGTCCAGATTTATTTATTACATTTACATGTAATCAATCTTGGGACGAGATACTGCAGCTTTTACTTCAAGGACAATCGGCGGTTCATAGGCATGACATTACGGCACGTGTCTTCCGGCAAAAGTTGAAATCACTGATAAACTACCTTGTAAAACATGAAGTGTTTGGGTCAGTGCGATGCTGGATGTACTCAGTGGAATGGCAAAAACGAGGTTTGCCACACGCACATATACTAATCTGGCTACATAAAAAAATTACTTCGAACGAAATTGATGATGTGATTTCCGCTGAAATACCTGATAAAAATGTCGATAAGGGGTTACATGATATTATTGTAAAAAATATGATACATGGACCTTGCGGTGCACTGAACGAAAATTCACCATGCATGGCCAAAGGAAGGTGCACAAAGCAATATCCTCGACTTTTAGTACCCAATTAATTACTGGCAATGATGGTTACCCACAATATAGAAGAAGATCTACTGAAGATGGCGGTAAAACAACAATAATAAAGAAGCGTAACGGTACCACCATCGAAGTAGATAACCAGTGGGTTGTTCCATATTCCCCATTATTATCAAAAACATTTAATGCACACATAAACGTTGAATACTGTAACTCCATAAAGGCAATCAAATACATATGTAAATACGTCAACAAAGGCAGTGACATGGCAGTTTTTGGCTTGCAGTCCGAAATCAAAATTTCGATGAAATCGTAGAATATCAGGCTGGAAGATACATAAGCAGTAATGAAGCTGTTTGGCGAATTTTTTCATTTCCGATACATGAACGTAGTCCAGCTGTTGTTCACTTAGCGGTACATTTACAGAATGGTCAACGTGTTTATTTCACAAAACCAACGTGCAACAAAGAGTCCTGAATCCACCGGATACAATATTAACAGCTTTTTTTTCGCTTTGCAAAAATGATTCTTTTGCAAAAAAACTGCTGTATACTGAAGTGCCTTCGTATTACACGTGGAATACTAAAAATAAAGTATTTGAACGTCGAAAACAGGGTAAGTCAGTCGACGGCCAACCTACCATCTTCAAAGATACCACGATAGGAAGACTCTACACCGTTCACCCCAATCAACATGAATGCTTCTTTCTACGGCTGCTTTTGGTGAATGTACCCGGTCCGACATCCTTTGAGTATTTGAGGACTGTAAATGGTACTATACATGACACTTACCGTAGTGCATGCCAAGCTCTGAATTTATTGGAGAATGACCAACACTGGGATAATTGCATCAATGACGCGTGCGAAACGTCAACCCCAAGTAAAATTCGTGCATTGTTTGGCATCATTTTAACAACTTGCTCTCCATCAGCTCCTACAGAGTTATGGGAAAAATATAAGTCAAAAATGTCCGAAGATATACTTCATCGAAAACAGTTAGAGACGTCAGATATGACTTTTGATTTTACATCAGAAACTTATAACTAAACTTTAGTTGTTATAGAAGATTTGTGCGTAAGTATGGCAAACAAACCTCTTCAGGATTTGGGAATGCCTTCACCTAACCGTATCTCTGCTGTTTCGACATGTGTAGAATTGGATCGTGAACAAAGTTACAGTACGAGTGATCTATTGTCGTATGTACAAAATAACATTTCCAAGTTAACGTCGGAACAAAAAGACATTTATGATATGATAATGCATTGTGTCGATAACAACGTTGGAGAAATTTTCTTTTTGGATGCGCCAGGAGGTACTGGTAAAACGTTTGTGATAAAACTGATTCTGGCATCAATTCGATCAAAAAATGATATAGCGTTGGCAATTGCGTCGTCCGGAATAGCCGCAACATTGCTGCCTGGTGGAAGAACTGCTCATTCCGCTTTGAAATTGCCTCTGAACATGCATTCTACAGAAAATCCCACGAGCAATATTTCCAAATCATCTGGGATGGGTAAAGTATTGCAGCAATGCAAACTTATTATTTGGGATGAGTGCACAATGGCACACAAAAAATCGCTCGAGGCTCTGGATCAATGCTTGAAAGATTTGCGAGGGAAGTCGAAACCCTTTGGCAGCACCTTAATATTGCTTGCGGGAGATTTCAGGCAAACATTACCTATAATACCTAGATCAACTCCTGCAGACGAAATGAATGCTTGCCTGAAAAATTCTAATTTATGGGCACACGTAAAAACATTAAAATTAACTACAAATATGCGTGTCCGATTGCAAAACGATGACTCTGGTCAAACATTTTCAGATCAATTGCTGGCAATAGGAAACGGAAAGCTCCAAGTAGACTCAATTTCAGGACGTATACAACTACCTGCTGATTTCTGTAATTTAGTGACGTCCAAAAATGAATTGATTGAAAAAGTATTTCCGAATATTCTAAAAAATTA
Organism: Artemia franciscana; assembly: GCF_032884065.1. Lineage (NCBI taxonomy): Eukaryota > Metazoa > Arthropoda > Branchiopoda > Anostraca > Artemiidae > Artemia > Artemia franciscana. The sequence continues at coordinate 48,991,591 of NC_088867.1, forward strand.
TAAAAATAATAAATGGCTAAGTGAAAGAGCGATT